>NW_026942679.1:0-19165 GCF_024139115.2 Armigeres subalbatus | reverse complement strand
ATTAGGCACGATTTGCAAATCAATGTCACAAAACAATCACAATTATTATTTTCATGTCAAATAAGGTATAGAGTATGTGTATTTAGTAATGGTTTTTTGCCTTCTCCGTATTTCTTCTTATTTTCTTACAATTCTATTATATATCCTACTAACGGTCCACCATACATTAACATCATTACAAAATAATATTTTCTCTGCATATATGGTAAAAAATGTGTACAAATCGTGGTCTCTATTCTGCTTGTTGATTATTATGAACAATCCATAAACATTAACTGTATGCTTCAATTCGTCATTGGTACTTGGGACGTAACTGTTCAGGAATGTCGTGAACGTATTCAAGCTCTTCAATCACATCTAAATCAAATAAACTCCAAAATCAAACTGCTGCTACAACGGGGTGTACCACAAGAGTAGAATTGCCACAATATCCAGCCATGTTTGTCAAAATTTTCATTTTACAACATAAAGTGACATGTGTTGTCACTACATTTGTTAAATATATATTTTTTGAATTATTGAATACAAATATGTTTTTTGAACATCAACGTTATATGCTTTATTCATTATAACTTATTTCCTTAAAATTTCGGCCAATAAATTACGAATTCCATTATCAGGAACTACCCATAACCTGGACGCATGATGTCAATAAAACTATCCAGCAATATGATGCCCATGAAACAAAAGCGATACAGATGACAATGCAACAAGACGTTCACGGGATATCAGCCAAAAAAATGGTAACAGGGGAGAATATAATACCGGACAGAAAAGAAACGTGTGATACCAATACTTTGAACAACAAATCCGTTTGGGGCAGTTCAGATCTAACTTATGCTGAAGTAGTTGCAGGCCTAAGAAGACAAGGTCACACACAAACTCAACATAAAGAAAAAAAGACAACGTTATTTAGGGAAACACCATCTCCTAACAATACTGGCAAAGAAAAACAAAGTTCTCCGATTGAATCACATACGGTACTTGAAAAAGGTGAGCAGTTAAAAAAAAGTAATACGAAGCGATTCATAGAAGGCAAAACCAATACGAAGAAAACTGGTAAAAACAAACAAAAATTGCCTAATTCTCCAGCGACTTCTGCGCATGACACAACAGCGAAAATCAATTTGAATTCAATTAATGAAACGCTAAACATTTTTCCTGACGATAGAAAATCATTGGAGAAACATTCAGCAATAGATCAAGCAGCTGATCTTGACACATCATTGGTGAAGTTTACTGAAAACACGAACTCAGCAACATTATCATACGCAGATGTTTTGAAAGAAATTGCTTCTGGGAAAATGATTGCATTTTCGAATCCAAGTTACACTCCCTTCGAAGATACTCACATGGCTGATTACAACCAAGGTTCAACAAACATTACACAGCGGACAACAACGGATCACTTTGAACAAACCTCCCGAAATGAGTGTACTTCTAGTGCAGCGTCGAAACGTAAACGGAACGGAAAACCTAAAGAGTATTTCAAACAAATTCATTCAATGGACAGAAAAAGAAAAGTGAAGCTTCAATCATTGCAAGAAAGTCAAGACGGTTCTTCAACGAAACATACGAAAATGTGTAGTACTGATGAAGCTGCAAGTTCAAATATGGAATATCAGCTAGACCCAAAGCTGGAAAATAATGAATTCCCTAACAAAATAAGTTCATTGGTGGCAACAACGCATGGTAAAAATGAATGCAATTTAGAAGACAGTGTGTTGTCATCAAGCAAATCAAAAGAAAAAGAATCGAATATTGTTACTATTTCCATAAGTAGTTCCGAAGTGGATGAAACTATTATAAAACACCAGTCAAGTGAGGACGAAAGCATTATTACAAAAGATATGCCCAAATCAACAATATCCGAGTGTATTGAAAACAAGGCTCCATCATTGAAAAAGTCAAAAAGAAAAAATGTTGAGACGATAAGGAAATCGAATTCTGCCAAAGTCTCTGCATTATTGGAGCGACATACTATGGAATACGAACAGGCATTAAGGTCATCTGAATGTGAAAAAGCTACATTCTCAAATCATTCGGTAATAGAAAATTCTTCAGATGGTTTGTCACGATGTCCACTCCACAAAGTAACAGAAAACTCTTCAGCATCTGAAACATGTGATACAATAGATTCATTAGAAGACTTCAGAAGCAGCTTGATCTTTGATGAATATGAATTCATGAAAACTTCAGGAATGGACAAATCGATATCTGTACTTGGAAAGCAACAACCTTGCAATACGAACAATGGGAGCGTAACCCATTCTGAGACAACAGAGGAAATCACCAAAGAGATATCTCTAAAATTAAATGGCAAAGAACAAAAATCCACCACTCAAATACCAACACATGAAAATGACAATAACGACCATACAAAACAAACAATCCAAAATATAAACTGGCGTGATAGACGTCAGAAAATATCAATGATTACGCATGAAGAGTATCATTTAAAACCTGTTTCATACATGAAGCTAGAACTTCCAGTCATCACAGCTAAAGTTATTATTAAAACCGGTTCAGAAGAACAACTACACCACTGCAACTCTGAGCATGAAGGCATTGTTTCACAAGCGGAAGAAGTCTTTAGCATTGAACCATCCAACTTGGGTGAACAGCATGTTGCCACGGAGGTATCAGTACTTGACACCACAATAGAAACTTTTCCTCAAACCGAGTCCATTGCTGTTCTTGTAAGACAATCATCCGCACCTGAACATAATATTCCTTCTGAACCCTCATGGATTCCAGTCGAAACAAATGTAAGCATAGATTATGCAACGACCACTACCAATGTAGTTTATAAAACAACTACAATATTGTACGATAACTCTTATCAACAGCGCGTGGTTGACGAACATTATACGCAACCAATAACATTTGGGCAAGCTTTAAGTGATGTGGACAAAATTTCGACTGACGCAAATATTCATGTTGAAAATCTTGATATTTTACCGGCAATGAATCCAGACCATGCACGGTGTCCCGAAAAGACAAATGGAAAAGCTAACGCTATGAACATGCCACGGGAAGAATCATTAGACCGTAAAAAGTTATCATTCCAATCAATTGGTTCAAGTATTGACTCGGAGAGCATTGATAACTATGAAGATGTGATTAATGAAGCAATAATACTAAAGGACAAAACTGTTATAAGCGATCCATCAACTGAGAACATTAAAGAGTTAAACGAAACAGATATATTAGAAGAAAACACAATAATATCAAATGACAAATGTGGTACATCAGAGTTGATAAAACACCCTGAGAATTTAGAGGAACACAGTCTTCCACAAACTGAGAACGGCGATGGAACATTCGTCAACAAAACGAATGAAGCTTCGAAAGAAAGCATGCTTGCAAGTCTTGAAAATGTGTATGAATTACGATCCAGTGTCTCTATTCCGATAGCTGACGTTGATATGAAGATACCAGTCCATGACGTTGACACAGAGGAAATAGTTTTGATCAAAATAAGAGAGGAGTCAATAGTAGTCGATGACACAGAAGGTTCCATAGCGAAAAATAATAACTATAAGAACGTTAATGATGATGTATCTAATGACAAGTCTCATGCGTCAGATTTGATTGAACCTCCACATATCCATTATCAAAAGGCTGATGATAATGGAAAGAATAACTTGGCAAATGTGATAAATGAGTTAATTGCACATGATGAAACACAAGACTATCTGCAAAAAGTTGAGAAGGCGGTAAAACAACATATATCTGAGGAACTTGTTCTGAAAAAGTCTACAGCCAGTTTACCAGAAGATTCAAGTACCATGGATATGTGTTTTAGTTCACAAGAGGTTGTTAAAAACGTTGAAGCATCTCACGGCTTGTATATACCTGAACAAATCCAAGAGAACAAAGACATTTTGTTTCCAATATCTGAAGATAATAAGAAAATCCAATTTGATAATGTTAATGTACATGATCTAAGCGATTCTCAGAATTTCCCATGTGCTGATGAAGAGAAGGTTTTGAACAAGATAAGAGAAGAATCGATAGTCATCGATAGTACTTATGGATCGAATGATCATGATTTTATAATAATTGACAATCAAGAATCTCAGGATAGAATAACTACGCCTGACTCAATTGAACATCCAAATGTTCCTTTCCCCCAGGCTGATAGTAATGACAGAGGCCATCTTAACATTTTAGCAGCAGAGGCATCAGATTCTCCGGAAGCTGATGAAAATTACAAAGTATTGGAAAATTCAGAAAAGGATTTTGAAAAAATAGTTGGGCAAGATGATACTGTACAGATATCAAACAAATTGAAAAGCGTGGGAACCTGTTCTGTTTCACAAAAGATTGTAACTATAAAACACAATGACTATGACACTTACGGCTCAGAATTATCTATAGCTTCAAAAGATATAACTGACCTCTCAGTTTCCACATCTGATACTAAATTGCCTATTGATAATATCGATACATTGGCCTCCTTCAAAATTAAGCATAATCTTTATGGTGATGAAGAAAATGCTATAGTCAAAATTAAAGAAGAATCGATTATAATCGATGAGAAAACCTTCAAAGCGAATAAAAATGATCATGAGCAAGATTATGATCAAACATGTAATAATGAAGTTCATATGTCTGATCCAATAGGGGATCAGATTTCCATTAATGATAATACAACGTTGACAGCTGACTCTCAAGTATACGGAACAAAAGCTGATTCTTTTGAAAAGGCGAAAATATCCACAGCATTAGATATCTCACAAGAGGACTTGCAAAGATCAGTTCTGCTTCAACACGCAACAGCCAGTATGCTTGAAAATACAAGTAACGAAAAAATATGTTCTGCTCCAGCAGCGTTTGTTAGGAAAGATGAGACATCTTACGACACCAACACATCTGAAACAGTCAATGAGCATCTATCTGCTCAACCTTCTGACTTCAATATGAAATTATCTATTTATGATGGGGCAACATATGCATCAGTGGTTCCTCAACAAGATCCTTGCATTGACGAAGAGAAAATTTTGAACAAAAGTAGTGATGAATCGATGAAACATGATAAAACTTCTGTTTTGAATGAACATGATAATGACGGCGATACCCAAGCATCAGATGAAATAGTCCCTGCGTCTGACATAATTGATTTTCAACATGCTCATTGTTTAGAGTCAGTTGATGATGGAGAGAGCTGCCCAACGACGACAACAGCTGACTCTATTGCACATGATGCGGGGATACATTCCACAAAAAAAGATGAAATGATCTTACAGGAGGACTCAAAGAAACTAATTGAGATCAATGAAATAGTTAGTATTCCTGAGAGCACAAATTATGTGGAAATGTTTTCCATTTCATCTGAGCTTATTGGCAGTCACGGAACATCCGACGACCTCACTATATATGAAGCATTGCAAACGGAAAAAACCCTTTCCACTCCATCTTCTAAAACCAATGTGAAATTTACTCTTGATAAAGTTGGAGCACAGGCTCCAAAAATTCTTCAACAAGATCCTTGTACTGATGAAGAGAATGTTCTGTCCCAACTAAGAGCTGAATCGATAACCATCGATGAGGCAGCTCATGCTTATAAATTAAGAGAAGATAATTTCCAGGTATCTGACGACAAAGTTCATGGGTTTGATTCAATCAGCAACTATGAAACAACTAACGATTCCAATATACCTGAAGCATTGCAAGATAACGAAAACCTTTCCACTCCATCATTTAAAACTGATATGAAATTTACTTTTGATAAAGTTGGAAAGCATACTCCAATAAATCTTCAACAAGATGCTTGTACTGATGGAGAGAATGTTCTATCTCAACTAAGAGTTGAATCAATTACATTCGATGAGGCAGCTCATGAGTCTGATCTAATTGTATCTCAACAAGTAGATGCTCACGATTCCGATAACAAGGAAAAGAGCTACTCTACGTCATTTATAGCTGACTCTATTATACCCGAAGTTGAGGAAGACTCTTCAGAAAATGATGATGTGTTGAAAACAATAAATATCTCACAGGACGAACCAAACAGTGTAGTACAGAGTAATGTAACAGTAGATATCTCAGAAAACGCAAATAACGTGGAAGTGTGTTTCATTACAACTAAGTTTATTGGCAGCGATGGAACATCCCACGATACCACTATATCTGAAGCATTGCAAGAGAGCGAAGACCTTTCCACTCCATCATCTGAAAATAATATGAAGTTTACTGTTGTATTGCAAACGGAAAAAAACCTTTTTACTCCATCTTCTGAAACCAATGTGAAATTTACTCTTGATAAAGTTGGAGCACAGGCTCCAATAATTCTTCAACAAGATCCGTGTACTGATGAAGAGAATGTTCTGTCCCAACTAAGAGATGAATCGATAACCATCGATGAGGCAGCTCATGCTTATAAATTAAGAGAAGATAATTTCCAGGTATCTGACGACAAAGCTCATGGGTTTGATTCAATCAGCAACTATGAAACAACTAACGATTCCAATATACCTGAAGCATTGCAAGATAACGAAAACCTTTCCACTCCATCATATAAAACTGATATGAAATTTACTTTTGATAAAGTTGGAAAGCATACTCCAATAAATATTCAACAAGATGCTTGTACTGATGGAGAGAATGTTCTGTCCCAACTAAGAGTTGAATCAATTACATTCGATGAGACAGCTCATGAGTCTGATCTAATTGTATCTCAACAAGTAGATGCTCACGATTCCGATAACAAAGAAAAGAGCTACCCTACGACATTTACAGCTGACTCTATTATACCCGAAGTTAAGGAAGACCCTTCAAAAAATGATGATGTGTTGAAAACAATAAATATCTCACAGGACGAACCAAACAGTGTAGTACAGAGTGATGTAACAGTAGATATCGCAGAAAACGCAAATAACGTGGAAGTGTGTTTCATTACAACTGAGTTTATTGGCAGCGATGGAACATCCCACGATACCACTAAATCTGAAGCATTGCAAGAGAGCGAAGACCTTTCCACTCCATCATCTGAAAATGATATGAAGTTTACTCTTGTTAAAGATGAAACAAATGCTCCAATAAATCTTGAACAAGATGTTTGTACTGACGAAGAGAATGTTCTGCACAAGCTAAGAGAAGAATCAATAAAGAACGACGAGGCAGCTTATGCTTATGAACTAAAGGAAAAAGATAACCAGGTATCTGACGACACAGTTAGTGCGTCTGAATCAATAAGGAACGAAGAAACATCCCACGATATCAATATATTTGAAGGATTGCCAGAAAACAAATCCCTGTCCACTTCATCATCTGAAACTGATACGAGAAATACTCTTGATAAAGATGGAACGAATTCTCCAATAATTCTGCAACATGATTCATGTACTGATGAAGAAAAGGTTCTGACGCAATTAAGAGATGATTCGATAACAATCGATGAGGCAACGCATGCTTATGATTTAAACGTCGAAAATCACGCGCTCGTTGGCAAAAAAGTTCATGAGTCTGATCTAACTGATCCTCAACAAGTCGATGTTAATGATTCAGATAGTACTGAGAAGAGCAACCCAACGACATTAACAGCTGACTCTATTCTGATCGATGCTGCAAGAGTCTCTCCGGAAAATGCAGATGTGTTGAAAACAATAAATATCTCACAGGATGAATCAAACAACGTAGTACAGCATAATGTAACAGACGATGTCTCAGAAAACGCAAATAACGTGGAAGTGTGTTTCGTTATATCTCAGTTTATTGGCAGCGATAAAACATCACATGACTCCACTATATCTGAAACATTGCAAGAGAATAAAGACCTTTTCCCTCCATCATCTGAAAATGATATGAAGTATATTGTTGATAAAGATGTAAAAAATACCCAACAAGATCCTTGTACTGATGAAGAGAATATTCTGTCCCAACAAAGAAAAGAATCGATGAAAATCGATGAGGCAGCTCATGCTTATGAACAAAACGAAGATGATTTCCTGGTATCTGGCGACAAAGTTCATGCTACTGATTACGGAAGCAACGATGAAACATCCCACCATCCAAATATATCTGAAGCATTGGAAGACAATATAACCCTGTCCACTCCATCATCTGAAACTGATACGAAAATAACTCTTGATAAAAATGGAACAAATTCTCCAATAATTCTTCAACTAGAATCTTGTACTGACGAAGAGAATGTTCTGTCCCAACTAAGAGAAGAATCGATAACAATCGATGAGGCAGCTCATGCTTATGAACTAAACAACGATGATTTCCTGGTATCTGACGACAATGTGTATGCTTCTGATTCAAAAAGCAATGATGGAACATCCCACGATTCTAATATATCTGACGGATTGCATGAAAACAAAACCCCGTCCGCTCTATCATCTGAAACAGTCGATGACGCAACGCATGCTTATGATTTGAAGGTAGATGATTACCAGCTATCTGACGAAATAGATCACAAGTCTGATCTAATTGCACCTCAGCAAGTTGATGCTCATGATTCAGATAATATTGGGAACAGCAATCCAACGACATTACAAGCTGTCTCTATTCCACTCGATGCTTCAAGAGTCTATCCGGAAAATTCAGACGTGTTGAAAATAATAAATATCTCACAGGATGAATCAAACAACGTGGTTCAGCACGATGTAACAGTCGATGTCTCAGAAAATGCAAATAACGTGGAAGTGTGTTTCGTTATATCTGAGTTTATTGACAACGATAAAACATCTCATGGCTCCACTATATCTGAAACATTGCAAGAGAATAAAGATCTTTCCACTCCATCATCTGAAAATGATATGAAGTATACTCTTGTTAAAGATGAACCAAATGCTCCAACAAATCTTCAACAAGATCTTTGTACTAACGAAGAAAATGTTCTGTCCCAACTAAAAGAAGAATCGATAACATTCGATGAGGCAGCTCATGCCTATGTACAAAACGAGGTATCTGGTGACAAAATTCATGCGTCTGACTCAATAAAAACTAACGATCCGAATATATCTGAGGCATTGCAAGAAAACAAAGCCCTGTCTGCTCCATCATCTGAAACGGATATAAAAATTACTCTCGACAAAGTTGGAACAAATGATCCAATAAATCTTCAACAAGATTCATGTACTGATGAAGAAAATGTTCTGACCCAATGGAGAGAAGAATCGAAAACAATCGATGAGGCAGCGCATGCTTATGAAATAATGTCAGATGTTCACCCGTTATCTGACGAAAAAGTTCATGCGTCTGATCTAATTGATCCTACAAAAGTTGATGCTCATGATTCAGATAATACTAAGAAAAGCAACCCAACGACATTAACAGTTGACTCTATTCTACTCGATGCTGCAAGAGTCTCTCGTGAAAATGCAGAAGTGTTGAAAAAAATAAGTACCCCACAGGAGAAATCAAACAAAGAAGCTCAGCAAGATGTAACATTCGATGTCTCTGAAAACATGAAGATCGTTGAACCTTGTTTCGTTATATCCGAGCTTATTGGAAGCAACGAAACTTCTCATGACTCTACTATATCTGAAGCATTGCAAGATAATAAAGACCTTTCCACTCAATCATTGGAAAATGATATGGAAATTACTCTTGATAAACTTGAAACAAATTCTCCAATAATTCTAGAACAAGATTCTTGTACTGATGAAGAGAGTGTTCTGTCCAAAATAAGAGATGAATCGAAAAATATCGATGAGGCATTGCATGCTTGCGAATTAATGGAAGATGATTACCAGATATCTGATGTTCATGCGTCTGATTCAACTGATCCTCAACAAGCTAAGTCTCCCGATTCAGTTAACACTGAGAAGAGCTACCCAATGACATTAACAGCTGGCTCTATTATACCCGACGCTGAAAAGGATTCTTCAGAAAATGACGATGTGTTGAAAACAATAAATATTTCACAGGATGAATCAAACAACGTAGTTCAGCACGATGAAACAGTCGATGTTTTAGAAAACGCAAATAACGTGAAAGTGTGTTTCGTTATATCTGAGTTTATTAGCAGCGATGAAACATCCCACTACCCCACTGTATCTGAAGAATTGCAAGAGAGTAAAGACCTTTTCACTCCATCATTTGAAAATGATATGAAGTATATTCTTGATAAAGATGGAACAAATGCTCCAACAAATCTTCAACAAGATCCTAGTACTGATGAAGAAAATGTTGTATCCCAACTAAAAGAAGAACCGATAATTGAATCGGACTCAATAAGGAACAATGAAACATCCCACGATCCCAATATATCTGAGGCATTGCAAGAAAACAAAACCCTGTCCACTGCATCATCTGAAACTGATATAAAAATTACTCTTGATAAAGTTGGAACAAATGATCCAATAACTATTCAACAAGATTCTTTTACTGGTGAAGAAAATGTTCTGACCCAATTAAAAGAAGCAATGCAAAATAACAAAGACCTTTCCACTCCATCATCTGACAATGATTTGGAGTATATTCTTGATAAAGATGGAACAAATGCTCCAATAAATCTTCAACAAGATCCTTGTACTGATGAAGAGAATGTTCTGTCCCAACTCAGAGAAGAATCGATAACAATCGATGAGGCAGCTCATGATTATGAACTAAAGGAAAGTGATTACCAGGTAGCTGACGACACAGGTCATGCGTCTGACTCAATAAGGAACTATGAAACATTCCACGATCCCAATATATCTGAGGCATTGCAAGACAACAAAACCCTGTCCACTGCATCATCTGAAACTGATATGAAAATTACTCTTGATAAAGTTGGAACAAATGATCCAATAACTATTCAACAAGATTCTTTTACTGGTGAAGACAATGTTCTGACCCAATTAAAAGAAGCAATGCAAAAGAACAAAGACCTTTCCACTCCATCATCTGACAATGATTTGGAGTATATTCTTGATAAAGATGGAACAAATGCTCCAATAAATCTTCAACAAGATCCTTGTACTGATGAAGAGAATGTTCTGTCCCAACTAAGAGAAGAATCGATAACAATCGATGAGGCAGCTCATGATTATGAACTAAAGGAAAGTGATTACCAGGTAGCTGCCGACACAGGTCATGCGTCTGACTCAATAAGGAACTATGAAACATTCCACGATCCCAATATATCTGAGGCATTGCAAGAAAACAAAACCCTGTCCACTGCATCATCTGAAACTGATATGAAAATTACTCTTGATACAGTTGGAACAAATGATCCAATAACTATTCAACAAGATTCTTTTACTGGTGAAGACAATGTTCTGACCCAATTAAAAGAAGCAATGCAAAAGAACAAAGACCTTTGCACTCCATCATCTGAAAATGATTTGGAGTATATTCTTGATAAAGATAGAACAAATGCTCCAACAAATCTTCAACAAGATCCTTGTACTGATGAAGAGAGTGTTCTGTCCCAACTAAGAGAAGAATCGATAACAATCGATGAGGCAGCTCATGATTATGAACTAAAGGAAAGTGATTACCAGGTATCTGACGACACAGGTCATGCGTCTGACTCAATAAGGAACTATGAAACATTTCACGATCCCAATATATCTGAGGCATTGCAAGAAAACAAAACCCTGTCCACTCTATCATCTAAAACTGATATGAAAATTACTCTTGATAAAGTTGGAACAAATGATCCAATAATTATTCAACAAGATTCTTGTACTGATGAAGAGAATGTTCTGACCCAATTAAGAAAAGAATCGATAGCAATCGATGACGCGGCTCATGCTTATGAAATAATGGAAGATATTCACCCGTTATCTGACGAAAAAGTTCAAGCGTCTGATCTAATTGAACCTCAACAAGTTGATGCTCATGATACAGATAATAATGAGAATAGCAACCCAACGACTTTGACAGTTGACTCTATTCTACTCGATGCTGCAAGAATGTCTCCTGAAAATACAGATGTGTTGAAAACAATAAATATTTCACAGGATGAATCAAACAACGTAGTGCAGCATGATGTAACAGTCAATGTCTTAGAAAACGCAAATAACGTGAAAGTGTGTTTCGTTATATCTGAGTTTATTGGCAGCGATGAAACATCCCACGACCCCACTGTATCTGAAGAATTGCAAGAGAGTAAAGACCTTTTCACTCCATCATTTGAAAATGATATAAAGTATATTCTTGATAAAGATGGAACAAATGCTCCAATAAATCTTCAACAAGATCCTTGTACTGATGAACAGAATGATCTGGCCCAACTACGAGAAGAATCGATAACAATCGATGAGGCAGCTCATGGTTGTGAACTAAAGGAAAATGATTACAAGGTATCTGACAACACAGGTCATGCGTCTGACTCAATAAGGAACTATGAAACATCCCATGATCCCAATATATCTGAGGCATTGCAAGAAAACAAAACCCTGTCCACTCCATCATCTGAAACTGATATGAAAATGACTTTTGATAAAGTTGGAAGAAATGATCCAACAATTCTTCAACAAGATTCTTTTGTTGATGAAGAGAATGTTCTGACCCAATTAAGAGAAGAATCGATAACAATCGATGAGGCAGCGCATGCTAATGAAATAATGATAGATGCTCACCCGTTATCTAACGAAAAAGTTCATGCGTCTGATCTAATTGACCCTCAACAAGTTGTTGCTCATGATTCAGATAATACTGAGAAGGGCAACCCAACGACATTAACAGTTGACTCTATTCTACTCGATGCTACAAGAGTCTCTACGGAAAATGCAGTTGTGTTGAAAAATATAGATAACCCGCAGGAGGAATCAAGCAAAGTAATTCAGCATGATGTAACAGTCGATGTCTCTGAAAACACAAGTGAATTTTCTGCTTCATCAGTGCTCATTAGCAATGATGGAGCATCGCACGATCTTAAAATACCTGAAGCTTTGAAAGAGATTAAAGACCTCTCCGATTCATCATCTGAAAATTATTCGAAATTTGCTGTTGATGAGGTTGAAACATATGTTCCTATGATTCTTCAACAAGACCCTTGCACTGATGAGGAGAATGTTCTGCTCCAATTGAGAGAAGAATCGATACTAATCGATGACACAGTTCATGCTATTGATTTAGAGGGTGACGGATACTATCTATCTCTTGATTCAGTTGATACTAAAAAGAGCTACCCAACGACATTAACAGCTGATTCAATTGTACACGATGCTCCAAAAGAATCTGTTCTTCAAATACCTGACGACAAAATTCATGTATGTAATTCTCCACATGTTCAATATCTCGAGCCAGTTTGTAGTGAAAAGAGTAACATAGGGATCACGACAGTAGAATCTACCGTATACAAGATTACATCAGATCCTTCGGAAGATGATGAAATGTCTATAAAACTAGATTTTCTACCGCGCGATTCAAAGAAATCAGAAACAGGTATAGATACACTTGGACTTATCAGCAATGATGGAACGCTCTACGAAGTTTTGAAAGAGAGCGATGATTTCACAATATTGAAACCTGACGTTAGTGTGAAATTACCAATCGATATTGCCAAACCATTTGATCCAATAAGTTCTCAACACGCTCCATCTACTGATGAAGGGGAAATATTGAGCCATATTGAAGCTCATGAATCAGATTCAATCGATCTTCAGCAAGACTATTATCTCATACCTGAAAATGATCAAAAAAGCCTCCTGACAACCATTGCCACAAGAAAATCTTCGAAAAATGATGAAAATTTAGATAAAAAGATTATTCAAGAAGAGGGCTCAGAAAAGCATATTCTGCAAGGTGATACAGTTTGTGATGGATCCTCTGATGAGGAGAACGCTTTGATCAAGATAAGAGAAGAATCGACCAAAGACATTGGGGTTTCATCTTATACACCAGATATCGATAATCAATTATCGGAAGAAAATTCAATTGATCTTCAAGATGAGAGGACCGAGTCTCATGAAAAGAATGAAAAATTAAATGATGATGTTGTAAGTGTTCCAACAAATTCCAAAAGTGTGGAGAGTGATGCGCAAGACATTGTTGAAAAGTCCGAAATTGATAATTTTGAGACTTTCGCTCCAATCATGATGAAAGAAGAATCGATAACTATCGATGAAGTATCACCCTACACAGGGAGTGATGATCAATTATCTCATGATATTCATGCAACTACTTCAAATGATCCTGCACATGTGCTCGGGCCTGATAGCAATGATAACATTCACATAGCAATAAAAATATCCGAAGCTATTAAACACGATGTGACACCAGATTATTTGGAAAATTCTGACAAGATGGAGGAGTTGAACGTTACACAAAATTACACAGTTGAGCCAGTTTGGCACGACAATTTCATTGAAAGCTCAAAACGCATGGATCCATCTATTGCTACAGAAGAAATTATGAGCTATAATAAAATATGCCACGACTCTTCGAGTGAGAACGATGATCTTCCAGTTTCTGTATCGGGACCTCACACGGAGATACTTATTGATGATTCATTTGCACCGGTCGAATCTCAACTTGGTTCAATTGATGAGCAGGGCATTTTGATAAAAGATGAATCGGTAGTTGATGATGGAAGAGTAACTTACGCCACGAAGGATGTTGATTTAAAGAAAGATAATGATCAAGCTTGTGATGTTGAAATTGACGCATTGGAAACGATTGATCTTCAACATGAAAGGTGTTTCGAACCTGTTAGCAACGAAAGAAGCGGCGAATCAGATATGCTGACTGACACACAACCACACGAAAATTATCGAGAAAATAGTGAAAAAATAGATAAATCCCTATCGACGGTCCAAGTTCATGAAATATCTGAAAATAGCGCCCCAGCGAGAAATGCAGTGTTTTCAGAAATTTATACACGATGTGCTGGGGATGAACGATTGCAAAATCTTTTATTTGAAACACAAAATGCCGAAGCATACTGGTTATACAAAAAAGCTGAAGTGGACCTCAACGTTTTTAAATCTGTGACTGCGGCTAATGTTAATCATAACTTATGTTATGAAGGAGTTACAATAAATAAAAACCCAACACACGCAGTAAAATTGGTTGAAAAAAATAATTCAATAGAAAAAGAATACACTGTTTCAGAAGATAAAGCAATTTATAAAAAGGAATTTATGTTGTTGAAAGATCCTACAAGCGCGGTTGAAAAACGTGATAGACAGATAAACCACGGAAATTGTGGTCTGTGCGAGGGTCGAATGCTGGACTACTGGAAATATATCGATGCAGAGTCTCTATACAACAGGCACAAACATTTGCAAAACATTGCTTCGGATAGTGTTTGCACAGATACTCAAGAAAATCGAATGCTCTCCGATTATATTGAACATGACGAACATGATGTGAAACTGCTAAAACATAATGAAATGAACTGTGGCGCATCTGTAATACTGCAAGAATCCGGAAAAAGTGAATCGAATTATGAAGTATTGTCGACAGATTCGGAGAATGAATCGTATGTTCGCTATAAATGCTATTTTTATGAAGAAAAATTACGCCATGATTATTGGAAATATTTTGATGCAGAAACATTGTACAACGTGCTAAAAACTGTCAATACAAATATTCTAGGAAAAGAAATCAATATAAACTCGTTAGATTCAAGAAACAAAAAATCACAGAAAGAGGGATTTAATTCTAGAGCAGAGGATGTTCAGGGTAAAGCCGAAGATGATTCTGTACATTCACAACAGCCAACTACAACAAATCTTCAGTCAAATAACCTACCATTCATTGAACACAGTATTGCCACACTTGTTGAAGACGATAATCTTAACTCTAAAGCAGCTAAAAACATCCCAAAAAAAGAGACAGATATTCATAGCAATTTAGAAAATCAGAATACTAAATATGATATGTGGAAGACTGTTCCGTTATATTCTGAAGTTCTTTCTGCCAATTTGGCACGGCAAAATGAAACAATAGAGCAAGAACTAATCACCGGTTATGTGCCTGGTAAAAAATGTTTAACTGTTACTGAATTTGATCCTAACAAAGAATACAATTCAGAGGAACATTCACAATCACTTCCTCAGTTTGTAATTCCAAATTATCATATCAACGGAAAACAATTAACAAATCTATCAGATTTAAAGCAATTACAAGTAAAAGAAGAATTGGCATCTGGTGATAGGAATATCAGATCTTGTGCATTTGAAAACGAAAGTCAAATTTCACAAGTTTATTCTGACGAAGAACAAGATAAAAAAGAAAAAGAAAAAGCATTTAATATTGACATCCCCAATGAGTTAGTAAACCAGAAAAAATATACTGACATGGCTACTACCATGATAACATTAAGCTCTACTGTTCATTGTGGAAATGATCCTCTTTCCGATGTTATTAATGCACCAGAGGTTCTCAGCATGGATCTACAGGCTAGTGATACTGCAGCAAATACATCACTAGGAACTCAACAGAAGGATGATTCCTGGGGAGATGAACATATATGCGATGATACTGACATTGAATATGACAAATCTACACAAGCCTCAAACAATTATGAAGTATCTGAGCTAGGAAATCCCATGCCGGCAACTGAGTCAAAAGTTGACCAAACACAGTTAATGCAGCCATCCAAAATACTAATACAACCCTTGTCGCAAAACCGAGCCACGATTTCGGATCCTTCATTATCCCACCAAATTCCAATAAACCCTGAATCGCTAGGTACATCAAGCAACGTAAATCCCAGTAATCCTAAGAAAAATGTGGAAGACAACACCACAAGTAAACAGGTGAAGTTAGATTTGATGTTAGTCTTCTTATGTATTGTTATCATCTAATCAACATATTAAATGTTTTAAACTGATAAACATCAGATTTACATAATTAGAATTAAATGCTCCATAAAGACATGCATGAACAAATCTGAAATTTATCAGTCAACCATTCATACTTCTTGTTTAACAATGCATGTTGTAATCGTTCATAACCAAACAAAAAATCACAAATCATTGAAATATTGACTCACTACATACTTTGGCTTACGATGCAAATAATACGAAAACTAACCCTGAGCTTCTAACTGAGTATATCACTGACACATTTATTATCACATAGGGAAGCGGCATGTATTCATGTTTGGGTTGTCCAATACGGCATCTCCCATCAAACAGATGGTTTATCATTCAGTAGAATTTTTTTATATCAACCACAATTTATATGAGAGCAAACCATTGGCACTAAAATGTTCCTTTCATCGGTTTTGGAGCCCATAAGAAGAATTGGTCGCAGATCAGAAAATGATGTTGCACCCTACCATCAAACCGCTTTCTCACTGCATTGTTACATGTTTTGTGGAAACATGTTCTTCGTTATTTTCAAGTTTTGTTTCCATATTACCTATCAACAAATGATTCCAATTGGATTTTTGCAATCGCAATTCGGAACAAATTCATTACTTTTAATTAGTTTATGAACGCTTAGAGGAAATGTGGAATCATAAAAAAAATAACACCACAAAGTATAGCAAAACAATTTAAAAAATTATGAAATGATTCATAACGTGGGGTTTGAAATTCAATTTGCATCAAACCTAATGCTTTTTCCGGGGTAATTACAAGAAAAAGCTTCATTATCACATGTCATTAGACATTTAATTCCACCACCATTTGTAATTTTTACAGATAGGTACCCATTTTAACCTTAACTGTAAAGCCGTCTTCAGTAAACTTGACTCGACACCTTACAGTTAAGATCAAAATACGTATACCCAACCAGCGAGTGTTAGATTTTCTAACAATTCTTTATAAGAGCCTACCAAAACCTGTATAAGAACTGGGCATATGCGAAATTTTTAGATTCTTATACATAAAATGTAAGCTCACAAACAAATATTGTAAGAGAAGCTTGCAAAATTGTAAGGTCCCATATAATTTTCTACATTTTTTTTTAAATTCTTTATTAAAAAATTTTCTACATACATGTATATGAAACAAAGTTGGCATTTGTACTAACGCGTATCAATCAAAGATAGACAGCCTAATTTTTGCTAATTCATATTCGTTTTCTTTCTCTAATTTTAAAAATCAAACTCCAATATTTCCTATGTAATGGTTTTTTTTTTGTACATTTGGTATGGGAATTTCAAGTCTTGATCACTTGTATATATAACACAAAGTTCACATTATCATTCGAAAACGGACAGAACGATATGTGCTAATCTTTGTTTGTGAACTTAATTAATAGAAAAAATGTTATTACTGTAAAAAAATTAAATATCATTCTGAAAAATCGATTTGTTTTCTAGATAATTTGTGTACGCAACAAATTGTATCAGAAAATTGATTAATTATTGGCGCGACAAAGTTCGCCGAGTAGGTTCTTACGCAGAAATGAAAATCGTACAATCACCATTTGAGTGTACCTGTAAAGATTACAAAACGTGGTGGAATTAAATGGAATAAGTACCAAACTCGTCTAATGACAGGTGATGACATTCCACCAAAAAAGCTTAAGGCTCATGTAAAGTTGGGCGATGAGAAGAGCTTTCTGAATGATTTATCACCGGCGGTGTGTCGTCTGTCTCTTTTCGTCCTTCAAAAAATTGAGATCGTGGTAGTGCAAAACCGAGAAATACCACAAACACTCATTAGAAAATACGGATTTATGTAGTGGTTGGATGCCAATCTTTGTTCCCTCTTAAATAATTTTCTCTGCTCTATTACGAAGATAACCAAAAGTCTAATCTCGTGATTTAAATAATTTTCAAATGAACGTCAATCTGGAACCTAAGATGGTTTTTCACACAAACTTGCAGTGTGTCACCCAATGGGAATGGTGTAATGCGAATAGAACACTAATACCACACTCTACTCATATTTCCAAAAGCCCTAATTTGATGTAACAATTTTCATAGAATTCAGAAATTTAAATCGATTATTCAGCAAAAGATCTACTCTTGTTTCACCTCTTCGGTGATGGTTGACTCAACTCATGATCTTGGAAAATTACTGGAAAAAACACGAGGTTTCCAAGATGGCCGATTTGTGGATTTGTTGTTCAATACCCTAATAACTGGAAATGCTATAGAACACTAAGAAAGCAAAGTTCCAGTTGAAAAGTAGAATCATTGAATATGAATGTCATATTGATAAAGAAAACTATTTAGAGCTTTTCAGTAGAATGTCTTCACTTGTCATAAGACTAAGTCGAGTCGAACATGAGGCACTGAAGACGGCCGAGGTTGAAATATGTTATGTAAAGTTACAATCAAGTGGTGGACTTAATTGGAATACTAACTCCTTTT
>NW_026942678.1:0-13006 GCF_024139115.2 Armigeres subalbatus | reverse complement strand
CGAGATTTTTCTTTAATCAAACATTGAAAACAAAAATAATCTACTTTTATTTCTCGCAGTGCCGCATTTTTCGATTTGACAGTTCTACAATTCGTTTTAAAAATTTATAAACTTTTATTTTTAGGATAACAGACAACTTTTACCCCAACAGTTTACGAGCTTAAGGTGATTATACAATCAAGCCATGTGGTGAATTTCGAATTCATCACACGTTTTCCTATTCCTATTATCAAAAGTTCAAATTTAGCTTAATAATTTTCGTACAATACTGAAATTAAAGTCGATTGTTTAGCATAAATAAGCAAACGGATGTCTCAACCCCATGGGCGTTGTGGTTCTTGCAATTCGTGCTCTTGAAAAATCACTAGAAAAAGCACGTGGTTTCCAAGATGACCGATTTGTGGCTTTGTTATATAACCACCTTAAATTAAACATCTGCAAATTTCTACGAAAAAGAACCAACGCATCTTTTTATTTTAACCAAGGGTTTTTTTAATTCGATTAATGATATTTCTTTCTGTGAACCAGCGAATCACGACTGTATTCAAGAGTTATTTTTCTAGTATTCAACCTCTAGAGCGTCATTAACGGGCGCGAGTATTTCGATCACCTGCGCAGCGCTGTCATTTTAGTTAGTCACTCTTTTTCGTATCGGTCACTGTTTTCGGCTATCAATTTGGTTGCTGAATTTCGTACCGGTGACGTTTGACGTTTGGCGATTTATAAAATAGCAGCGCTATCACCGCGCTACCAAATATGGTCACCTGTCAGTTGCGCTACTGTAATAGCAGCGCGTTTAGTAGCGACCGGTAAAGTGTCAAGTAATGATACTGCGCTGCCAAACGACTAATACTCGCGCCCGTTAATCTTCCTCTTATGAGGCTCTCGTTATCTTCCCGCATAGTTCAAAGCAATATAATATAGGGGGAATGACGGCTTTGGCAGGTTTTGTTCTATTATTGTCAGGGGGGTTTTTGTTGACCAAATTTTATGAAATTTGGCCACAATATTCTTTGATATGTGAAGAATGTTTGGGCCAAATTTGAGCATAATTGGTTACAGAAAACCCCCCTGACAATAATAGAACAAAACCTGCCAAAGCCGTCATTTCCCCTATATGAATATTTTCCTGTATTGTTTATAACCATTTTAAATTATGTATCATCCCCTACATACATATATCGTCCACCGAAATTTTAAATCCACACCACCCTGATTGGTTTATGAGAGAAGGTTTTTGGCCGAGTAACATTATGAGGAAAGGGTTGCTTAGTTCAGTTACCATAAAAAATCGAGTTTTTCCCGAACAAAATTTTCAATCTATACTATTGTCGGCGTAGCACCAAATTAGAATTCGGAAGTAGGGGCTTCCGAACCGAACTTTCTTCCGATTCCATGTTAGATTTTAATATGTAAAATTTGATGCGTTGGCTAATTTGATTGGATGTATTTGTTTCGTAAACTCGTAAAAGCAGCCCTTGATTCATGCTTATATGTCGATCTTGGTTCCGCCGTCCGACGCTAACTGGCTGCCAAGATATTGAAAGTTGTAATTTTTTTTCCACTGCTTGCCCGGCTGCCGTAAAGTTGGAGAGGTTGTCCGTCTTGGCATCCAACGTTTTGGTCTTGTTGTTCTTGATGTCAAGAACCGCCGTATAGAGGAGTATTTGGTAAGGTTGTTCAGCTTACTCTGCATATCAGAGCGCCGTTGAAGCTCCCTTATACAGGACTCTGCACGTAAAAGCCGCGTACTGCGCTTCGATGAGGCCGACGATTTTATTCAGAGTTCTTGTACATTGATGACTATATGCACCCCAAAGCAAGGACTTTTGGGTCTTGTAGATTCAAATTGTCAGCGCTCCATAGGACTTAAGAGTAAACTTACCAACGGTACAGGTTGAAGAATAATAAGTTTTTATGCTTCTTGCTCATGATTGTTTAAATATTATACGGATATTTAGTGTACACATGATCAAAAACTATGATGTATCATACTTCAAATTTTCAGGTCTACTATTACATACCAGCAGCACCACCAGAGCGAAGAAATCCCGGGGGAGCAATACATCAAGCGTATAAACGGCTGAGAACCGCATCAAGAGAACGCCAGAAACGCGAAAAGATTCATCAGGAAAATCTTGATCAAAATGATGGAAAATCTGAAGACGATGCCTCGGTATTAGAAGCAATTAAATGGCTTGATCTTAATGACGCGCCGTGGGATTTAGTGCTGCAAAAATGGATCAAAACCTCGAAGAGTCGATTCACTGATATTAAACAGCTCAGAGGAAATGATGTTTTCAAGAAATATCGTCATTATGCCACTAACTACGGATTTCAATTGGTAAATTTTGAAAACTATATTGTAGTAGTATATTGGCAAATACTGAAACAGATATTATATATGTATAAGACAACATCTCGTCACGAAAACACTAACGATACAGAGAAGAAACTTGATAGCCTTAAAATTTAATATGGTATTCAAGCTATGAACTATATCGTGACATTATTTATGTATTATTATTTTTTTGTTCCATTATTAATAGCAAGCTTGTATATTAATAATATTCGCAAAAGGGGTGATTCCAAATATTTGCATAGTTTTTAACTCATGCAATGGCGGGTATAGAAAAGTTTTCAATTATTTACTGGGGAAATACTAATAGAATACCTAATTGAAAAGCAGGGCAAGTTTCAGTGGGAATGTAGAGCCATTGAAGAAGAAGTAGATGCGCGGTCACCACTCAAAAAAAATGACAAAGATTATGAACAAACCAATTTGCCCAGTCACACTTAGGGCGGTCGCAATGCTATTGGGTTTTGTATGGCGTGTTTGGAAATCAAACTAAAACTGAAACTAGTTCGCAACGCAGAGTTGCAGTTTTATTTTTCGAGCACTTTTTGAAACTAATTTGCAACTGCTCGACTGGTTTGTTTTAAATATGACCTGGTTTGAAACTGAAATGAAGCAGAATTTCAAATTTATTTAATAGTGTTTGTGTGTCGCAGATGATACATAAACTTACTATTATCCTTATAGCAGGTAAAAACTACCGTGAAAAATGTTCGTTTGTTTTGTTTTTAATTTTTGATAAAATAGAATCTAGTTTTATTTGGTTTACAACTGTGCGTTGCGAGCACCAAGTTGTAGTTTTATTTTAAAAGCCATACATTTTATAACATCAAGCAGTACCAAACTGAAACTGCAACTTCAGCATTGGGACCGGCCTTAAGCTATGCATTTAGTTTACCAGTTGTAATATTCACTAACTGTTAATAGTACGATGATATCTATCGTAAATATCATTATCCTAAAATGCGGCTCCGTCGATACACCCCTGAGCCTATCAAATAAACGCTATGAAAAAAATAGTTGTTTTATTGGCAAATATTTGTCTAGTCAGCCTGATGTCTAGCCCTGTCGATGTTGCATAAATCTCCTAGATCTCTGAATAACCTGTGCAAATATTCGACCATTATAGCCTATTCAGATTATGATCATTAACGAGGTATTTGAAGTAATAATTGACAATAAGAAATGAAACGAAAATAAGATGAGGGAACTTTGACATCAAGATACTCTTTATCATGTCAAATACCTCGTTAATGATCGTATTCTGAATAGGCTATAACGCTGCGTGCACGCAAATATTTTACTATTAACAGAGATTTTACAATGATCTCCTATTCAAAATAACAAGGTTTTTGTGACTTTCTAACGCATTTGAAATATGTTTGGTGTAAAATGACTCAATTGCATGTGAAATAATGGTGAACGCATGGTTGTTCGTTTTGTCTTAATGGATTGAACGAAAATCTTACTGGTGAGGTAAAAGAATCGCAAATCGTAAAATTTAAGTATAAATGAGGGGAATTTGCTCTACTTTTCCTTTGCAGCTCGATAATGAATAACTAATATTGAATTATATTGTCCTTCAAAAGATTATATGAGTGAATTTATGAGAGAGGCCATATTGCCCCGGGGGTTGCGTTATGCACTGTTCTCCCCTAAATGTGATTGCCTTGCCTGGCTGAATACAGTCGTGATTCGCTGGTTGGGATTTTAATACTTGGGTCACTTTTTAGTTGGGCTTCCGCTGGTTGGGTTATGGCCCAACTAAAAAGCAACCTTACGTCAAAATTCAATGTTAACACGTAAAACGGGATTTGGGACATCATTTGTGATGTTCAAGTCGAAATACACATGTTCAAATGACTGTCAGTTGACCCAACTAAGAATCAAATATGTTAGTTGGGTCGAGGTTGTGGCCCAACCAACCAATCGCGACTGTATTCGAAATGATCAATAAACCAGGTGCCTCATTGCGCATCCCGATTCGACGGCATTTTCGTACGACTATTTACATGCGACTCGTTTCGAGTCGAGGTGCGCAATGTCACCCCAGTATACAATGTAATGTTATCGCTTGTTGTGTCTGTGCTTAGTGTTTTATTTTTCCTTTATTCTCATATTTTTTTTTTCAGATCGACGAAGATTTTCGTGCGATGGGATTTCAAGAGGGCATACGCGGATGGCCTAAAGTAATTTCAAAATTGAGACCAATCTTCGTACTAAAGGTGAAGGATCAATATTCACTATCCATGCTGGAATATTTGATTCGCGCTGGTACTTCTGAAGGTAGAGTGATATTTTGAAATCCAGAAACATAGATTATATGAATTGAAATATTGTTTTTTTTTCAGATGCGCAAATCTGCTGCTCTATGGTATTGCTCAATTGTTGCGTGCAACCATGCAAAATGACAAAAACGTTCAAACCAGCTATTTTGACCGCACAGCAAGACATATTGCTGTTTGCTTCCAATATTGATGAAGCAAGATCAGTCATTCAAGACTTGTTTGAAGCATACCACGATCATAACATTCCGCCTTATCCAAAAATTGTCATTATTGGGCGTGACTACCAATCGTTCAGCAATAATTTTCACGTGATTTATTATCAAGTTGAGTATAACGTTAACAGTTTGGCTCGTGCAGTAGACATAGTGATAAAAATGTGCAACATATTCAAGATACCATTCTCTAGAATCACAAAGCTAGTGTGGTATAGTATACAGGAAATCTTGTACGACATTCGAAGTCCGGCGCAGTACAAAGACGTTGAGAACATAAAAAAAATCTGTCAAGGATGATCAGATGTTTTCAACACAATTGTCAACAAGATTTCAATACTATCGATGAATATGTTGCACATCTTAAAGGCCACAACTTGAAAAATACCCGTGAATATAAATGTACTTATCGAAACTGCCCTCAATCATTATCTTCATTCTACAAATTACGACGTCATCTTGAATGCCACTCGAACGATGAAATCGAACAGAAGAATCCTTATAAAAGGCTGAAGAGTAAGGAGCACGAAGTTGGGTCTGAATTAGAACTTGAAAAGGTAATATTTTTAATATTTTAATTACCAGTATTTTTAATGGGGTCTCCAGTTACCCTTGCGATGAGCAATGGCGTAGGATTGCTAATTCGGAGGTGGCGAGTTCGAATCTTGATCCGGCCTAGGATGTTTTCTGGTGGGAAACATTGTCGTCTTCCTGATGTTAGTGTGTCTGTTGTATTTGCCACACAAGATACATGGTCGGGGTTTTGCTAAATCGCACCAAGCACCAATAAAAATTACCCATTTTTCTGACGAAGTTTTCGAGTAGCAGATTGCATTGATTACACATCCTGTCGAATATCCCTCAATCCCACAATTGAGAATATCCTAGAACAAATGTACGGATGAATTGATATGAGTTAATGTCCGTCTTCCTTTTACGAACAAAATATCACAAGTCAGTCAAAAAGCCGCTTAGTGCGGTTTTGCAGAACCCCGTCCATATTATAATCAAGCAATTGGTGGGCATAGAAAAGCTTTCAATTAATAACTGAGGAAATGCTAAGAGAACAAGTTCAAAAGCAGGCCAAGATCCAGTTGGAATGCATAGCCATTGAAGAAGAAGATTTTTTCAATTGTGTACTTTGGGGTATACTGTGAATAAATCATTTGTTATTTTGTCAAAATAACATTTGAAGCATTAGTACTTTTGAACACCTAAAGTAATATTGAATTTGGATTCTTACGTGATTGCCCCTAATGACATTTCTTCCTGTATTGTTCCTGTCCTATATTATTACTTATAGTTGATTAATTTACTTTTAGGATAACAACGCAGATGAAACAACATGCCCTTCAACATCAACCACATCAAACGCAGACAAACTGTGGAGTTCATTGAGTGACTTGGATCGTCTTGCCATAAACTTCGTTATCGATCTTCATAGGAAGCGAAATTTCAACCGCAAAGATGTTACCGATATTCTCGGTGGTATTCGCTCGGTATATTCCAATCTCGGCGATTTGATTGCGACATCAGCTCCTGCATCACAAGATGGTCAACAACAGTATGCTTTCGATACATACGTTAAAAAAGTATCTAATATATTCGAATTCGTTGATACAGAGTATAAATTGCTGAAGTATCTCGAGGAAGCTGATTTGTATAAGAGCCCCGATGTATACATTGTCAATATCGATAAAGTAGAACTATGCAAAGAGGAAGTCTCGGAAAAAAAACACATCTAGTCATGACCAATCTGAAATTTCAAATCAGGAAATTTTTCGAAGTAGATAATATTCTAAGCGACACTTTGAAGAACATGAATAATCTAAAACAAAATTCGAACCTACAAAACTTTGTGAATGGTGCTCTGTATCGATCTGTCGAGGAAAAATATGCAGGGAAAATAGTAATACCTGTTTTTTTATATAGCGATGAATTTGAGATCAATGACCCGCTTAGCGCCCACAACAAACGACATTCAATTTGTGCATTATACTATAGTTTTCCAACCCTTCCAAATCAATATACTGCCAAATTATCTAATATTTTTATCGCCGGGGCAATCAAGAAAGTTGATATATCTGAACACGGGATTGACAAATTAATACAACATGTTGTAACTAGCTTCCAGGATATAGAATCGAATGGTATCGTAATTCATACAAAGATGCAAGAGTATCATGTGTATTTTTCGCTTATGTTAGTTCAAGGGGACAATTTAGGAATTCATCAAATGTTAAAATTCTCCGGATCATTCGCTGCAAATTTCTATTGCAGATTTTGTACTAGAACAAAAGATGCTCTGCGTTCAGATACAGTTGAGTACGAAGACAGTCTCCGAAACGTTAAAGATTACGAAAGAGATGTTCAGTTAAAACAATCCGAGTCGGGATTGACAGGAAAATCTATATTCAACTCGTTAGACTCATTTCATACTATAGAAAACTATTATGCAGATATAATGCATGATCTATATAGTTCTGGGGTTTGTTTATTTGGCTTCACAGAAGTGCTGAACTATTGCATATATAAAAAACGATTTTGTACACTAGATGATATCAATGACAGAAGAAAAATATTAAATAACTATAAGTTGGAGCAAGGGCTGAGTCGTATGCCGGATATAGAAGGGACATTCTTGAAAGCAACTAAGGAAAAATCGGTCGTACTGCGTATGACAGCGAGCGAAATGGCAGTATTTTCAAACTTTTTCTGCTTCATAGTCGGACCTTTCGTCCCTTTAGATGATCCAGTATGGAAATTCGCCACTATTTTGATCAAACTACTCGACATAATCAATCTTCCATCATATTCATACCAAGATATAGATTTGCTGAAGCAATTAGTTACTGAGCATCATACGTTATATTTGTCATTGTTTAAACAGCATTTGAAGCCAAAACACCATTTCCTATTACATTATGCAAGAATAATAGAAAACAGCGGACCTCTTAGAAAAATGTCTTGTTTTAGACACGAGGCTAGGCATAGAGATTTTAAACAATACTTCAATTGCACTTCCTCTAGGAGAAATGTTTGTTATACTATGTGCGTAAAAGCATCTCTCATGTTTTCGTATGACGTCACAAATGAAGTATTTTCAAAATTGAATTGCAAAGGTTATTTCAATTTGAGTAAATTGGCCAATAAAGACTATTATAAAACTCTAGTAAACAAAAAAATGTTGAATAATCAAGTTGAAGTTTTGTTAAGCCAGAGCTTCAATTATAGGCACAAAATGTATAGAACAGGGAACTTTCTTACCGTTTCTATTGATTCAAATATCGAAATTTATCAAATCGTAGAAATCATTAAACATAAAGAGGAATTTTACTTGATAGTATCTCGATGGAAAATTAGGAGCTTCAGTGAGCATTATCAAGCCTACTGTATAGGGGATAAATGTAACGAACACTATTTGTTAAATATTACTATATTCGACGGACCTCCGGTAGCCCTTGAAAATGTTAACGATGTTTTAATGTTAAGGAGGAAGTTATTTGTTTATAACGATTTTGAATAAACGATTCACAAAAAAGTTAAACTTAAGAGAAAATGTCTACTTGGGCAGCAACCTTTATTCCCTCCCAGGCCCTTTTTTAACCCATTCAACAGATGTTAACCGAGTATTAAAAACTAAGCAATCCAGATGGAACGCGTTCGAGTAACAAAGTCGAAGACAAAAATAAGGAGGCTATCCAAATAGATCTGGTTTCTAATCAAATTATTATATCCAATGACATTTTGTATACATAATACTTATAAATATAAAGTAATGAAAGAATGTATTTTCCAAAATATATAAAGAGTAACGAAGTTGATTTGAATTGCTAATTTAGACAACCACAGTAATTTGGGTTGACTTGTTTGGAGGGTTTATGATGAACAAAGCGCTCATATCATTTCGCATACGCATTAAAAGCGTCAAAAGAGGTTATAATCTACAGAGAAAGATTGTCGTCTCGGTGCCCTTTGTTCTGCTGTCCGAAACATGTTGGGTACAGAACAAATCGTATGGATTTTTTCATTGTCCCTATCCCAACCTGCAAAAGATGTTCCAGACAACGACAATCTTTCTCTGTAGTTTATATTATTTTTGCTGTTTCCACTGAAAGAAACATTCCAAAAGCGTTTTATGTTTTTTTCAGTTTCCATCTTTCATTCATTCAGTTTTATTCTGATTACAACTCGATTTCCATACTGAAAACCACCAAAATATTATTTATTTTGCATTCGCTTTTGAAATGAACATTTTCTTGCATTCGGATGACAATCCTATTGATACTGTTCATCTTGCATTCGATTCTGAAATGAACATCATCTTGTGATCAGATGATAATCCGACGGGTGTTCATCATGTGACAACAAATCCAACCGTATGCGAATCATCCATAATGTGGATGACATTCGTTAAGGGGCTGTAGCGAACCAGTAAACAGTCAGTATGAGGAGGATGATTTGGTTCAGTGTATCGAGCAAAGTAAACAAATGCTTGTTGGTAAGGCGGAAGTATTGTTATCGCCTAATGATTATTATGGCGAATTAAAACGCATGAATTGAAATGTATTAGATTTGTTCTAGAAACAGCTTCAAAAAACTTCAATACACCCCCAATAAAGTAGCAACAAGATACTCACGTGTTTGCACTCTGTGGGTGACTTGGTTATCGAATTAAAAAGCTTTAGCAATGAACACTCCCGTGAAGTCACTTTAAGGGTTGAACAAAACTGAAAGTTGCAAACAGAATAACAAGAAGATCATTCAGAATAAGTGTAAGAAGATCCTCTTTGCGCAACTCTATATAATAGACTCTGCACCATATCTGTTTTTCGCCGTTTAATTTCCAACATACAGGGTACAGTTTGCATACTGTGACTTATGTTCACGTCACGTAAAATAAGGGTAGTTACAAATACTTTTACCGTCTTAAAACTGACATAATTTGGAGCAGCATGAAAAATGCATCCAGTCATCTTTAAATACTTTTAGAGGTGATATTAGTAAAAAGCTGAAAAGCCAGAGACTTTGGTAACGTTTTTGATAAGCTTGACTTCTACCCGCACGGAAGGATGTCTAAAAGCGAACAGGAATATACCTGGATAGGACGCAAACCACCTTAGCCAAGTTTCAAAATAAGTTTGGACCCAAACCAAATGTATATTGCCTTTCGATTTTTTTGAGTGTGTTTGTTTGTTTACTTCTATACATTCGCACATTGAATCAGTTGAATCCGTTGAAACGGTTTAGCCCGTTCATTCGGTTTAGTTTCTTCGCGCGTAGTGGCCATCTTTTTTACTTTCTTTTTCTGCTCGAGAAAAATCTCGAGATCATGAAGTAAATTTTCATTGAAAAAGGTTGCAATTGATTTGCAAAAAAAAAACGGTACGGCTTGGGTGTTTCGGTGAGTTGGCGGCGAATAAAAACTGATAAGAATTTTATAAGGTTTCCTGCATCGGAATTTCCAAAACAAAAATTCTATCGGAACCCTCGAAAGATTTTCGCCAGGATCACCACGGAATTGTTGTTGGAATACCCGCAGGGATTCTATTGGAAACCAAGGATTTGAAATATTAAAAAACGTTTTTTTGCAGCACAGGACATTGGAGTGGACTCGATTTTTGGCAAACAGCCGACCGGGTTCACCTTCAGAACGCAGGCGCAGATGGGACCTACTGCAAAGTGGACCTACATTTTTTCTGAAAAATGATCTACAAGATCCAGCACATGCAGATGACTGCGAGGATGACTTACACTTTACTAGCCTGTAATATTGACCCCTTCAAGTCGACACTTTTCATGCAGTGTAGTATGGTTAACGAAAATTTCGTGGTTTTTGGACAGTATGTCTACGATGACCAGACAGACGCTCCTGCCGCAGTACAAGGAGCTGAGCCTATGCATCTACCCGGTTTTACAAGCTACCGGTGTAATGATGTACAAGACCAACGGAAGAAATAATATTCAACAAGTCCACCAAAACTCTAGACCCGCTGTGGTCAACCTTAAAACGATTCATACGTTGAACAGCAGGAACACGTCGCAGCAAATATGCAGGACTATGGACTAGTCTATTTATTAGATTATTTTATACCTAAGCAAACAAGAAAAAATAAAAATAAAAAAGTGAATGTTCAGCTTTTTAATTTTAGATGTGTAAACAAACCGAAAATTCCTAAATAAGAATGATAAGAAGAAGAAGTATCACTATTCTGGTACCCGTGTCTCCATTATATCTAGCAAAAATCTACTAGAATAGAGGTACCCATGTCTAAGAGATGTCTAAGAAATATCGAAGAGATTCTATCTGTCAAACTCATACCGGTTCAAACGGTTTATTCGCCATAAATTTGAGGTAGAAACGGTTGTTGCATTTGAGGCGGATTTGAGGTGTGACAGGTTCTAGACATCGAAGAAAAATGTCTAGGAGACTCATTTTTTTGTCTCAGAGATATCGCGGGAGACTTCTAGAAGATCTTTCCGAGCGGGTAGTAGAAGTAAGAATAAAAAACGACTACTTCATTTTTTCTCAATAGAAATGGAGCAGAAAGACTTGCACGGGTATACTACAAAAGTTCAATGAAATAGACGCAGTGGTTCATCCCGAACAAAAAAAGGACCTCGAATTGTTAAAAAATAGAAATAAAAAGCCGAATTTCAAATTGTTTTAAGAAACGTAGCTCATTGAGACTTCACATGGAATTTTTTTTTCCGTAGACAGCACTCTGAAGCATGAAGAACCGCAAGTGAGCACCACTGGCATAATACGCATACACTCGTTATAGATACGTTGTGCAGGAGAATGTTTGCATCGAAGAGAGGTGTACGTAAACAAAGTGAGTTCACAAAATGATTTGTCTTTCTATTCGGTGATGTAAAAATCGTAAAACTTCCGCTGATTTTTTCCGGGAGATATTCAATAGTCTATCGGCATTAAAATAGCAGTATAACTAATAATTAAAAGTGATAATGTTGATTAGTTTTCGTAGCATTCGTCGTAATTTCGAAGTTTAAGATAAGTTACCTAACCGGTAAGATATTTCTTTTTTTGGGTCGAACAAATGATGAAAAATCCGAAATTTCTTTGTTATCAGACAGATAAAAATCCAATGATGAGCATCAATTCACGATTGGTTTCGAAAAATCTATCCCGCTTCAAGCTGGTGACCTTCGATGTGACCGATACTCTATTGAAATTCTCCCGCCCGCCCGAGATCCAATACGCTATGGCCGCTCGCCATCAAGGGTGCCAGAACATCGAGGAAAAGGCGCTGGCTGGCTGCTTCCGGACACATTTCAAGCGAATGGCGCGAGATTACCCAAACTTTGGCAAGGGTTCGCCGTACGATTGGCGATGGTGGTGGCGAACGCTGGTCATGGACATATTTCGGGATTCCCATCGACACTTGAGCGAAGCTATGCTCAGTCGTATTGCCGACCAGCTCATAGAGGACTACGAGACTCGAGACTGCTGGACAAAGATCGAATTCGCCGATCAGTTAATCGATCTGGTACGGGCCCAGGGTAAACAGGTAGGAATTATTTCAAACTTTGATCCCAGGTTGAGCTACATTTTAGAGGCTATGCAAATACCAACCGATTTTATCGTAACGAGTTATGATGCAGGGATTCAGAAGCCCTGCCGCGAAATATTCGATTTTGCGTTGAATCTTTGCAATCAACGGGTGCTTCCGAGTGAAGCATTACACATTGGCAATACTCCTCAACTAGACTACATTGGCGCCCAACGAGCTGGCTGGGCGAGTATATTGGTTAACGTGGGAAGCGAATCTCAGCAGGGAATTTCTCTCGATTCAGAAATAAATCCAAAACATGTGTTTGCAAACTTTCGGGAATTTATTCACGTTTTAGAGACCGATGAATTGAAGTGGTAGATTGTTGTGACTGTAGTTAGGTTTCTTTCGTTTCTCATAAAGTGTACATAATAGAATATATATTGAGATTAAATGTTATAAGTGATCATGAGATCTAATACCTGCCGTTAAGTGGTTGTAACGAAAGAAAGCCTTCAGTAATTAAGTATCTAGCCTAAATTAGCTTAAATAGGGTGTTCGACTACTTTTCAGTTCTAGAATGAACTACAACAATAATTTGAAATAATTTATAATAGTTTCAAGAAACTACAACCA
>NW_026942677.1:282500-315799 GCF_024139115.2 Armigeres subalbatus | reverse complement strand
AATTAGAGATTCGTCAACGACACGACGAATGTCGGCATTATTGGCGGTATATAGCGTGAGAGCGATCGATCCGCGCCCGAACACGCATACTTACATGTCTACTTCCTTTGAGTAGCCGGGTGCATCTTCGAACATGTTACATTTGAGAGTCTCCGGGGCTAAGTAACCAGGCGTGCCGCAAAGATCTGGGGAAAAACATAGAATTTGAATCATTAGAACGTTCCATTTCTAATACATAAATTCAGAGCAGCAACTCACCGAACAACTTTTCGCCGTCCTTCAGCCTTCGAGCAAAACCGAAATCAGTTATCTTCACGTTCAAACTGTCGTCCAAAAGAATATTTTCCGGTTTAAGATCACGATGCACAATATTTTTGGAGTGAATGTAATCAACGCCTTCGAAAATTTGTCTGCAAAACAATCGTAAATATCGATTATTTACCTTTCCAACCACAATCGATTGGGAATTTCGATACATGTCAGAACACGATCAACGCTTCAAAGTAATTCAATGCTATTCGCTAAATTCCGATATGCTTCACCGGTTACGATCGGATGCAACTCCACGCCACCCGATCGAACCGTACGGTTCTCAACGTGACGCAAACTCGACCGCGCGATTCAATGAATACACTCAGGCAAATGAACATACGAATTACATAAGGCAGAAATTATGAATCTACAAGATTGTTGAAAATCGTTGAAACATAAGTCTCTCATGCTTTTCATCCTGAGCTCTTCATATTTCATTATTGAACGTATGTCGTTCATTCATTGCAAGTAAAGAATTTCATAAGACACCTTTTGGTATTTTGTTCAAAGTTAATTTGAAAGAAATCATAAGGCACTTTATGAACGCCATCATGCTCATTTCAAAGTTCGGAATTTGAAAAATCGGAAGGGAAAAGTTTCAGTCAAGAGAATCATGTTCTCACACATTGTAAAATTTTTCAAGTCTAGCGGTTGTGTTTAACATCGAGGGTGCTACATCGAGGGTGTTGAAGTGTTTTCAAGTGTCAATGGTGGATAATAAGTGCTCAAAAGCAAATTAATGATTGCACTATTAACATGTGCGGGGAATAGTTTTAATTCGAATAGATTCGAAGACAGTTAAAAACGCGTTCTACACCTCTTGTTTATTCATATACTCCCTCGATGTCGTCGACACAACCGAAAAACGAATTGAAAATTACATATGCAAAATCATGAATGAACCAATCAGTTTAATTATTTTCTGACATTTAGCACATGGTCATAATTCGAGAAAATTTTCAATATGCTCGAATTAGGAATTCATAATGCAGCATTATGAATCGATTAATATGTAAGAAAATGCAATAATAAATTCATAAATCTGCATTATGAATTAATTAAGATGTTTCATAAGAATTACGAAATTCATAAGGCGTGATTATGCCCTCTACATACTACTTTTGCAATTCATAAGGTAGAGGTATGGATTGATTAATGTCCACCGTACAGCGTTCATAATGCTTCATTGGAATTTCATAAAAATGCCTTAAGAAAATGTTATGTTTTGTATTGACCATGAAAATTTAATTCATAATGAATCCTTTTGAATTTTAAACTCATAACTTGTGGCAAATTTCCAAAAGGCAGAATTATGATATTCGATAGCCAATTTGCCTGAGTGTACGTAAACACGCACTCACGTGTCCTGACATATTCTTCCGAGATCATGTGAAACATAATCCGGTCAAAACTCACCTCATAATATAGCGGGACTTCTTTTCGGATAGGGTGACCACCGAGGTCAGATAGTCAAACAGTTCACCCTGTCGGCACAGCTCAAACACCAGAAAGATGAATGCGTCTGATTCGAACACATCCTGCAGCTCAACTGTCGGAATGAAGAAAAAATTAGTTGAAATTTAATCACCAATAGCCTAAATAGAAGTTGCGTGTCTTTGCACAAGCCCGCCACGCAATTTCGTCAGCCTATGTCCCACCACTATGTCGATTGATGATACTCACTGATATATTTGTGGCCCATGACTTGCCGGAGGATCTGGATCTCCTGCCGTGTGGCTTCCAGCATGTGATTGGAATCTCCGGAATCGATCGCACCGAGATCGATGATTTTGGCCGCAAACTCCTTGCCCGTTTCCTTCTCGATGCAGCGCCGCACGGTCGAACTGATGCCTCTGTTTCGTTGTTAGCAGCGTGACGAGCGAGCGATATAAGAGCAAATATGGGAAAGTTGAAGAACGAACAAAGGTTATAAAATTTAGTGCTGGATGTGAATCATGCGTCCTCTTGGTCTTTGAGGTACATAGCTCGTGAACGATCGGATTGTGGAGGAGACTGACAAAGGAGAATGTGTACGACGAAATGCAGTTGAAAAATAGATCAAAGATCGCATCGGATGATGTGGGGGAGTAGGGTAAGGCCCAACATGCACTTCCATGGTACACTAAGCAGCGTATTCCAGTAATTAAAATCTAATACCTAATCGGGTAAAGATATAAAAAAGTGTTTTTTTATAATCACATTCATCTTATAATTATGCATCTTCAAAACCGTACCTACTACAAGTTTCAGAAAAACCTAATGCCAAATATTACTTTCAATCACAAAACGTATCATGGACAACGCGCACATAAGACTACATAGCGCTGGAACTAATTGAGAAGGACCTGCAAGCATACGGAGTCGTCAATAATTTAAACACATAGCATGTTATTCCGTAGATATATTAGGAGGGGCCCTCCTTAGCCTAGCGGTAAGATGCGCGGCCATAAAGCAAAACCATGCTGGCTGGGTTCGAATCCCGGTATCGGTATATGCAATTTTCGGTTTGGAAATTGTCTGGACTTCCCTGAGCATAAAAGTATCATCGTGAGCTCATGATATACGAATGAAAAATGGTAACTTAGCTTAGAAACCTCGCGGATAATAACTGTAGAAGTGCTGAATAAACACTAAGCAGCGAGCCGGCAATGTCCCAGTGGGGAGATGGAATGCCAATAAGAGGAAGATATATTAGACAAACATCTCATCCCTCCTGCAGTATTGCGTATTTTGCGTGCGATGCACATGAAGTCTTGTATCTTTTGTATTTGAAGTTCTTAAAAAATTCAAAAGAATCTCCAAGAACAACTTGATGGCCTTTAAGAGGAATTTAAGGACAAAACATTAAGGAACAAATAGTTAGGGAACCATCTATAAAATCCATGTCAAAATTTAAAAGATTCTTTGAATAAATTCTTAAAGATTCTTCCATTCTAACCATCTATTGAGGGCCATATAAGGCGGGCATCATGGAACGTACACACGGTCAAGCAGTTTGACCAACATTGACTCCACTTCTCGTTTATTCAAACATCCATCAAGTTTTAACAACAGCGGCACGAACATTCAATTTATTCGACCAACAATATCACACACGAACGACCGAAGCGCCAACTTGAGCACCAACCATCAAAAAATATATGGGGGTTTGTGCAACTTCACTACAAATGCTCAAACATGTTCGGGAAACCTTGACTCCACCCCCGACAACTCAAATCAAAATCAAACCGTTTTAATTTTTTCCAACCGAGCCGCCAACTGTCAAATGGTTGTTCGAACAACTTCACACACGTTCAAACAAAGCAACAACCGAAGCGTTTTCTTGGGGGCGGAGTCAATGTTCGTCAAACTGCTTGACTGATGTGTATTTAGCATCAAGCAGCGTACGCACCACCAACACAGCAGCAGTTAATGGGAGATCCAGAAGACTCTGCGTCAACTCTACTACGGTGACGAGGAAAATCTGGCCAGACTCCAAATGGCCCTAGAACGTGAGGCGAGGAAGCAGTCAAAAGTCAACTGCTTCTTCCGGCAAGCATGTATCAGATATTGACACAGTTTGTTAAATTACAATTATTTGTCGAGAGATGTGCGAACGCTCACGAGCCGTTCATTTGAACCTCAAACCTCGAGAACATTTTCCAGCAGATTTACGTCCTCATGTATTTTAAATAAGGCCGGAATTTCAGGGCTCTGTGTCGGAAGCCCGTCAATCTTGCCGTTTTGAAAATATAAAGAAGCAGAGTCCGTGAACAAGATTCCCTAGATCCCGAGATTGGAGATTGGAAGGTAATTTTAAAACTAAAAATAGCGGCAGCCATAGAATTGACGTGCATCGTTCAGCGCGATGTGAAAAAGGTGAGTAAGTAAAATACCAGAAAGTAATTAAAGATCAAATGGCATCCCCATTGCATCGCATATTTCTATTACACCTTCGTACAGATTTTTGATTTTAAATAACATTTTTTTAGCTTCTGGCTGGCAAAACTTGGATGTACGCAAGATGTAGCCAAAAAATTGGATTTTTGCTTCTCTTGGTAAAAACGAAAACGTTTTATACGAACAAACGAGCCGTTCAAATGAGTCGGCTCATTCAAGTGAACGCTCGTTTCGGAGCTATTCACTTAAATTACCCGTTTTTCGTCGAAAGCAATGAACAAGACACAACCTCCGAAGTAGGAGCTTGGTTGTGCCTGGCGTGCGAAAATCCACAACACAATATCAAGGATTGTACGGTCTTTACGAAAATGGATCCGAATCGAAAGTTTTTTTTTCCAAAAAAACTTCCGAATTTCAAAAGAAATTCTGCATATTATTTGAGAAATAATTCTATTCGGTATTCCTCAAATATATATTTCTGACAATTCTTAGCGTATTTTGTGAACGGGTTTCAAGGGGAATTCCCAAAATACATAATTCCATCCACCGACCTAATTCAGGACACAATCTGTGAGGAAAAACCTGAATGAAGTTACGAATAACCTACCTAACAATTATTTTTAAAACTGAATCTAGACAGCACTACCGGATTAATTTCATTTACAACTACAATAACAAATATCACAAAATTCCCGGAAAAAAAGATTTTCAACGCGCATTTTATTTGAATAAACCAGCCACCTGGCACGACGCCATGTTTTTGCAGCCAACATCTCAAAGTAAAATGTATGGTAGTATTTGTGCTGTTTACCAACATCTGATTTGATTCCCATTGGGATCCAGAAATGTCAGTGGGGACCAGGGGTCTGATGTTTTGATTGTGTTTTCGTAGTATAGATGCAGTCTCTTTTCTTCTGCTTTTCGTTTATGGAACTGTCAGTGTGGAACGCACCTATCTCTTTCCTTCCCGTGATTATCCTTATGGCTGTCAGTGCGGAATTTCCAATGTTGGCTACGAAACAAACTGTGGTGGAGGAATACAAGTGTCAGTCCCGTGGTGGGGACCAGTCGCGCAGTGTTGACTGCAAAACAAACCCATTGTGCAAAATATAGATGACACCCACCTGGAATAAACGGACAGTTTCGTTTTTCCTTTCTGCTTGTTTCTTCCATCCAGTCCCACCCATCCACGTGGTTTTGACAGTAGAAGTGCAGTTGTATTGGTGACCCGGTGCGAAACCGTGAAACAACACAGTGCGAAACCGGCAACTTTGGGGTTGGAACTAGTGCGAAACTAGTTCCGTAGTTGCCGATCAACGAGAGAATGTGCAGGTTGAGGATCAAAGGTCGATTCTTCAACTTCAACATAAACAACGTCCATAGCCCACACTCCGGAAGCACTGGTGATAAGGACGCATTATACGCGCAGCTGGAACGTGAGTACGACAACTGGCCAAGCTACGACGTCAAAATCATCATAGAAGATATGAACGCTCAGGTTGGCCAAGAGGAGGAGTTTAGACCGACTATTAGGAAGTTCCAAAAATATGGCAATTCGCAGCACCTACTTCCAACACAGCCTCCCGTATCGGTACACCTGGAGATCACCACTCCAGACAGAACCACAAATCGACCACGTTCTGATTGATGGACGGCACTTCTCCGACATTATCGACGTCAGGACATATCGTGGGGCTAACATAAAGTCTGCCACTATCCGGTGATGGTTAAACTATGCTCAAAACTATCCGTCATCAACAATGTTCGGTACCGACGACAGCCGCGGTATGACCTAGAGCGACTGAAGCAACATCTCGAGGCAGACAGATTCTGGAGGAGAAGACGCAGCGCGGGCGGTCGCGATGCAGCAAGGTACCCGGCAACACGTGGAACGTTATAGACGAAAGCGGAGACAGCAGACCCGCCTTTTCAGAAGAAGAAACGCCGCCTAGAAGAAGCGGGGTGCGAGGAAATGGAATAGCTGTGCCGTTCTCAAGAAACACGCAAGTTCTATCAAAATCAGCACTACGAGGAACATTGGAAAGGCGCTGAGAGTACAGGCAGTGAAAGTGAATGCAGCGGAGGAGATGACTACGTTAGTTCAGCGGACGGTGGAAACAAACCAGCCCCCACCTTGAGGGAAGTTAAGGATGCCATTCAACAGCTAATGACCAATAAAGCAGCTGGTAAGGATGGTATCGGAGCTGAGCTCATCAAGATGGGCCCGGAAAAGCTAGCCACTTGCCTGCACAAAATTGATAGTCAGAATCTGGGAAACTAAACAGCTACCGGAGAAGTGGAAGGAAGAGTATGCCCCATCTACAAGAAAGGCGACAAGCTGGAGGGTGAGAACTTTCGAGCGATCACCATCCTTAATGCCGCCTACAAAGTGATATCTCAGATCATCTTCCGACGTCAGTCACCATTAGTGAATGAGTTCGTGGGAAGTTATCAAGCCGGCTTCGTTGACGGCCGTGCGCCAACGGACCAGATCATTACTGTACGGCAAATCCGTCAAAAATGCCGTGAATACCAGGTCCCAACGCATCATCTGTTCATTGATTTCAAGGCGGCATACGACAGTATAGACCACGTAGATCTGTGGCAAATTATGGAAAAGAACAGCTTCTATGGAAAGCTTACCAGACTGATCAAAGCAACGGTGGATGGTGTGAAAAACTGTGTGAAATTTCTGGCGATCACTCCAGTACGTAAGAATCGCGCCGGGGACTAAGACAAGGTGATGGATTTTTGTGCCTGTTCAACACTGCGCTAGAAGGTGTCATGCGGAGAGCCGGGTGTAACAGCCGGGGTAAGATTTTCAACAGATCCAGTCAATTTATTTGTTTCGCGGATGACATGGAACGCGGCCGAACATTTGCAAAGGTGGCAGAACTATACACCCGCCTGAAACGTGAAGCAACAAAAGTTGGACTGGTGGTGAATGCGTCAAAGACAAAGTACATGCTTGTGGGCGGAACCGAGCGCGACAGAGCCCGCCTGCTTAGGACCATCTTTGGCGGTGTGAAGACGGTGTGTGGCGAGGAAGAATTAACCACGTGCTCGCCCAGCTTTAAGACGAAAATCCAGTATCCAGAAGGTAGCTAAAGCCGGAAGGGAACGATGGGCAGGGCATGTTGCAAGAATGCCGGAAAGCAACCCTGCAAAGATGGTGTTCGCTTCCGATCCCGAAGGTACGAGACGGCGTGGAGCACAGCGAGCAAGGTGGGCAGACCAAGTGCAAAACAAATTGGCACGCGCATTCGAGGATGAAGAGATGCGGCCTCGAACCGTGTATTGTGGCTTCAAATTGTTGACCCAATGTTATCTATTTAGATGTAAACTAAATAAATGAAATGAAACAATTATGCAGTTATTATTCTCATTTTAAAAAAAGTCTAGACCCAACAAAATTGAAAGCTGATGAAGGACTTATTTCATTATAGAGGCTTATACAGCATGTAGCTTATTTAGCCTGAATTCTTTTTTTGGGGAACACCTAGATCCCTTGTTGCATAACGTATGCTCGGTTAAACAAAACAATGTTTGTTCAAACAAAATGCACCTGACATTTAATTATTCATAAAATAAGGGAATTGTTCTTAACGAATTCAAGGAATTGCTCCTAGATTTTTTTGGGAAGTATGTACTACAATATTTTGGTTTAAAAATATTTCAGAATTTCATTTAAAAATTGTATGGAAACTCGACAATCTTTTTTTTTAAGTTTTTTATGAACTAATACCTACGTCTTCTACTTCTAGTATTTCTACAGAAATTCTTTTAGGAATTCCTTCGAAAATTTCGCCTATAGGTCCTTCGGGAAGTCCATACGAAATTCATTCAAAAATATCTTCTAAGTTTCAAACCAGGAAATCCTTCATGTATAAATAGATCATCAAAATCTTTTATAAACTCCTTCGGCCATTCCCACAAAAATTCCGTCGTGAATTCTTTATTAGAGAGCAAATTCCCGGAGCAGTACCTTTAGGAATTTTCGCGAATATTGTTGTAGGTATTTTTGAGAGAATTCTTGGAGAATTCCTAAATAAGTCTGAAGCAAAACTGTGAGAATTTCCGGAGTATTTTCCTTGTGATGTTTCGGAGGAGTTTTAAGGGTGAATTCTTGGAGAAATTCTGCAGAAGTTTCTTCGGGAATAGTCGAAGAGATTCTTGGAGGAATTTGTGAATTTGTGGACGACTTTCCTGAAGAATCCTTGGAGGAATTTTGAGGTGGGAATTTCTGAAAGAGTTCCCAGAGGAATGCGCGTAATTTTCTTGATCTAGATTTCCCAATTTAGATTCCATAAGAAGTTCTTCAAATATTTTTTGGACAATTTTCCCGAAGAATTCCCGGGAGGTGGGTTTAGTGGAATTCCATGTGAAATTCGGAAGGAATTCAAAAGAAATATCTGAATGATCCTCGTGGTTATTTCTGTAGAGTCTGCGAAGACATTTTTATATTGTTCTCGGAAGAGTTTTTTGAGGAAATCCAGAAAGAATTTCAGGAGAAATTCTATGAGTAATTATTCAAGAAGTTACAGGACTTCTCGGGGATTTCCTGAGCAAAAATCCTGAATCATTTATATAGGAATTTCCGGAGGTATTCCTGAAGAATTTTTTAAGGAATTACCGAAAGAATTCCTGAAATCAGTTTCGGAGGAATTCCGGAGGAGCTTCCGGAGGAATTCTTGGAGAAACTTCCAGAAGAATTCCTGAAGGAATTCATGGAGAAACGGAACTTCCGGAGGTATTCCTGAAGAATGTTTGAATGAATTACCGGAAGAACTCCAGCAGGGCCTTCCGGAAAAAATTCTGAAGGAATTCTTGGACGAACATCCTGACGAATTCCTGGAAGAACATCCAGAGGAACTGCAGAGTAATTCCTGGAAGAACTTCCAGAGGAATTCCTGAACGAACTTCGGAAAGAATGCCTGGAGGCACTTCCGAAGGAATTACTGGAAGAACTTCCGGAGGAATTCCTGGAGGAACTTCCGGAGGAATTTTGGGACGAACTTCGGGAGGAACTTCGGGAGGAACTTCTGGAAGAAAATCGGGAGGAATTTCTGGAAGAACTTCCGGCGGAATTCCTGGAGGAATCTCAGGAGGAACTCTAGAAGGAACTTCCGGAGGAATTCCTGAAGGAACTCCCAGAGGAATTCCTAGTGGAACTACCGGAGGAATCTCTGGAGGAACTTCTGGAAGAAAATCGGGAGGAACTTCCAGAGGAATTTCTGGAGGTACTTCCGGAGGAATTCTTGGAAGAACTTACGAAGGACCTCCTGGAGGAACTTTACTTGGAGCACTTCCTGATGGAATTTGCGGAGGAATTTGAGAAAGAATTTCGGAAAATTTCTATTGCTTGAAAAAGCACACGCTGACCCACGCCGCCGCTTGCCGAAAATGATCCATCACGCCACCGTCGATGAATTTACAGATCAAGAAAAAAACATGAATAAAGAGAAATCAATCAATGCAGTTACGCCCTTATGATCATAAGCGCGAGAAGTGATCTATTAGTGTAAAAGATATTTTAGTTACTAGATAAAGATTGTCGCTGTCGTCGCTGTCCGGAACATCTTTTGCTGGCGAGGATAGGGGAGCTAAATGTCAAAGAAGGAAAATCCATACGATTTGACAGGTATGTACCACACATGTTTCGGACAGCAGAACAAAGGGAACAGTAGCGACAATCTTTATCTAGTAACTAAAATATCTTTTATTAGTGTCTCAAAGCATGCTCACATTTGCTATCTAACTTCTAACTAATCTAACTTATGAGTTTCTCAATTAATATCAAATGTTTCTACTGTTTCATCAGAAAAATAAGTATACACCCGATTATGCTTTTGCACAGATTTTTTTTTTACACGGCCGTGTAAAAAAAATCCCATACAAAAATTTTGCAAAGTTGCTCCATTTTGCATGAGCCGAGAAATCAAAAAACTTTTTTTACACGATTTTCAAATTTTGAACTGAAAACTTTTTTTACACGGAACGCATCCCCCGTGTAAAAAAAGAATCGAGTGTATATTCATAACAAATCATTTATTATAATTATATTTTCAACATTGAAGTGAATTTGTTTCAAATGTCATAAATTTTATTTCACAAATCACGAGCTTTCACAGTACTAGCGGATACTGACTTATCATTTTAAGAATCCTTTTAAGAAGGATCCGAAACGGATGTAATCCAACATTGTTTTTTGTTACAAAATGGTGATTTTTTTTAATTTTCATTCTTAATGACTTAATGAGTTGGTTCCTTTAGGCTGAAAAATTAAAATTCGTTCACGGAGAAGTCGTTGTACTTTATAACTTGCCTTAATTCTACAAAAACTAATTGAATGCAAATAAAACGTTTGAAGGGCTCTACTTTTGCACATTATGGTCACTCCTGACGGAATCCAAGATTAAAAGTGCTCGCGTTTAAGGCTACCTTACACCTCGGGAAAATTTTTCGCCGGATTTTGGTCCCCGTGTTATTTAAATGGGGCCGGGATTTTGATTTTCCGTGCCCAAATCCCGAAAACATCGCATATGCAAAAATACATGGGGAAAAAATCCGTGGACCAAATTCCCGAGGTGTGAGGCTACCTTTACGGGGGCACACCACTCGATTCAGAGGCGGCGCACAACTGTCATTTTTGTTGATTTAGCTTTGCTGCGTCGCAGCATGCGTGAAATAATAAAAATGACAGTTGTGCGTTGCTTCCGTATCGAGTGGTGTGCCCCCGAAAACGCGAGCACTTTTAAACTTGGATTCCGTCAGGAGTGACCTTAACCTTCTTCGGATATTAGAAAAAACTTACGAATAAGATGTTGGGGTCATATTGACCCAGAAATGTAAATGCTTATAAAACAGTCAAATTATAACCGAATCACAAAGTTTATATACCGTTCGAAAGATAAACTCATCAATTTTGTGGCTATGTGGTGATATTCTGGTTCTGGAGACAATGGCCACCGGGAAACGACTTCCACGGGGACCTTGTCGGTCATGTCGGTCCGGGGAGCATAAAAATCGCTCCATATATGCCTTTCAATCGCTAATTTTTCATAGATTCTCCTAAAACGGTTATGTTGGGTCCATGAGAGGGCTTCCGATGAAAGTGGCCACTCCTGGTACATGCAAGGTGCCCTCGGGGAACCCGCAGGAGGGGACATTTCCGTTTTAGGACCAAAATATACCGTGCGGCGGTTCTGTCGTCATGATTTTCCACAAAATAGATGATGATGCGCTCGAAATCGCTAAGTGACCACATTGGCCACTCTTGGAGCCTATGAGGTGCCCCCGGGGCACCCGTAAAAGGGGACATTTCCGTTTTAACACCAAAATATGTCGTGCGACAGCTCTTTCGTCATGGTTTTCCGCAAAATAGATGATAATGCGCTTGACATCGATAAAAGACCACATTGGCCACTCCTGGTACATGCAAGGTGCCCCCGGGGAACCCGCCGGAGGGGACATTTCCGTTTTAGGACCAAAATATACCGTGCGGCGGCTCTGTCGTCATGATTTTCCACAAAATAGATGATAATGGGCTTGAAATCGATAAAAGACCACATTGGCCACTCCTGGTACATGCAAGGTGCCCCCGGGGAACCCGCCGGAGGGGACATTTCCGTTTCAGGACCAAAATATACCGTGCGGCGGCTCTGTCGTCATGATTTTCCACAAAATAGATGATAATGGGCTTGAAATCGATAAAAGACCACATTGGCCACTCCTGGTACATGCAAGGTGCCCCCGGGGAACCCGCAGGAGGGGACATTTCCGTTTTAGCACCAAAATATGCCGTGCGGCGGCTCTGTCGTCATGATTTTCCACCAAACAGATGGTTATGCGCTTGAAATCGATAAGTGACCACATTGGCCACTCCTGGTACATGCAAAGTGCCCCCGGGGAACCCGCAGGAGGGGACATTTCCATTTTAGCACCAAAATATGCCGTGCGGCAGCTCTTTCTTCATGATTTTCCACCAAATAGATGGTTATGCGCTTAAAATCGATAAGTGACCAAATTGGCCACTCCTGGTACATGCAAGGTGCACCCGGGGAATTCGCAAAAGAGGACATTTCCAATTTAGCACCAAAATATACCGTGCGGCGGCTCTGTCGTCATGATTTTCCACAAAATAGATGATTATGCGCTTGAAATCGATATTTGACCACATTGGGCGCTCTTGGAGTCTACCAGGGGCCCCCAGGGAACCCGTAGAATAGGATATTTCCGTTTTAACACCGAAATATGCCGAGCGGCGACTCTTTCGGTGTGTTTTCTAACCAAAGAGGTGGTTATTCGCTCGAAATCAATAAGTGACCACATTGGCCACTCTTGAACCTATGAGGTGCCCTTGGGGAACCCGTAGAAAGGGACATTTCCGTTTAACACCGAAATATGTCGTGCGGCGGCTCTTTCGTCATGATTTTCCACAAAATAGATGATTATGTGCTTGGAATCGATAAGTGACCACATTGGCAACTCTTGGAACCAATGATATGCCCATGGGGAACCCGTAGATGGTGATATTTCCGTTTTTATACCGAAATGAATAAGTGACCACATTTTCCATTTTGGAACCTATGAAGTACCGCCGTGGAGCTCATAGGAGAGGACATTTCCGTGCTTACTCTTACTCTTACTTAGGGCCGATGCCCACGTAGCGTGTTTTCAAGCTGCGTGCACACCGCGTCCACGCAAGGTACCCGGCATCAAATGTAGTCGTGCACACGTTTACGTGTGCATTACTCCATTTGATGCTGGGTACCTTACGTGAACGCGACGTGCAAGCAGCGTGAAGCAAACTTTGCGTGGACATCGGCCCTTAAAGACATGCCGTGCAGCGGCTCTTTCACTATAATTTTTCATCAAATAGTTGGTTATGCTCTTGAAATCTAATATCAACCCGGGGGAGCCCCAGGCCCAGTTTCGGTAATTGTGGAATGCCGTGAAGAATTCATTGAAAGTGTCTGTGCACACAAAATCTCACTCACTTTTTAGGAATTTTTCCTCAACCGAATTGCTCGCAGTAAATACCATTCGACGAAAATCCTGCCCTATTATTTCCTATTAAAAATGGCCAGATCAGACTATGGGCTCCGAAGTTATGGCCAAAATACCAATTTCAGCAGCTTCATGGAAAAATCACTTTTCTGGCACTTATGCTCATCCGATTGGCTTGCAATAAGTTGCGTTCAGCAGAAAATTTTAGAATGCAAATAAACAAATATGAAAAATAAGAGCTATCTACCTATTAGTGTTATAATAGACATTTCTTATATATTTCTCAACCCTTTTGAAAGAACGATAAAGGCACCATCACCACTAGGTAGATTAATCTGTTTTTTTTTCTATCAAATAGGTCATTCGTTCTGAACTTAATATCTATAACCTACAAGGTACCCGCAGGAGTCTCAGATTTTTTTTTATATCGAAATGTTGCGTTCATATCATTGTCCACGGCGATCGGTAAAAACCTCAAACTTCTATGAGTCGATATTGAAGGGACCATCGACTAATGCTAATATCGAGATGCGGAATAGAAAATCCTTGGAGAGCTGTTCGAAGGAATCATCACAGTAGCCCAGAAACTATTTTTTAATTTGACTCAGTACTCGATTTCAAATGAAGAACAATTTCAAGCGCATAACCAATTTTTTGAAGACTTGTGGCCAGGGTAGACAATGATAGACGAAGATAGAGCTGCCGCAAGCAACACAGTACATTTGATATAACCATGAAAATGTCCTCTCCTACGGGTTCGCAGGGCATCTCAAAGGTTCCAAGAGTAGACAATATCACTAATCAACTAAAAGCACATGACCATCTGTTTGGTAGAAAATAACAAAGAAAGAGCCACCGCACGGCATATTTTGGTGTTAAAATAGAAATGTACTCTTCTACGGGCTCCCAGAGGCACCTCATAGGTTCTAAGGGTGGACAATATGTCAATAGTCGATTTCGAGGGCACCTATTTGGAGGAAAATCACGACGAAAGAGCCGCCGCATGACATATGTTGGTGTAAAAATGGAAATGTCTTCTTCTACGTGTTCTCCGAGGGAGCCTCATAGGTTTCAAATGTAGCCAATGTGGTCACCTATCGATTTCGAGCGCACGTCCATCTGTTTGATGGAAAAACACCAAAAGAGCCGCCGCACGGCTTATATTGGTGTAAAAATGGAAATGTTCCCTTCAATAGGTTCCCTGGGGGCCCCTCATAGGTTCCAGGCGTTGCCAATGTGGTCACTTATCGATTTCAAGCGCATAATAATCTATTTTGTGAAAAATCATGAGGATAGAGCCGCCGTACGGTATATTTTCGTGCTAAAACGGAATGTCCTCTCATACGGCTTCCCCGGGGGTACCTTGCATGTACCAGGTGTGGCCAATGTGGTCATTTATCGATTTCAAGCGCATAACCATCTGTATGATGGAAAATCATGACAAAAGAGCCAACGCACGGCATATTTTGGTGCTAAAACGGAAATGTCCCCTCCTGCGGGTTCCCCGGGGGCACCTTGCATGTACCAGGAGTGTCCAATGTGGTCTTTTATCGATTTCCAGCCCATTATCATCTATTTTGTGGAAAATCATGACGACAGAGCCGCCACACGGTATATTTTGGTCCTGAAACGGAAATGTCCCCTCCTGCGGGTCCCCCGGAGGCACCTTGCATGTACCGGGAGTGGCCAATGTGGTCTTTTATCGATTTCAAGCCCATTATCATCTATTTTGTGGAAAATCATGACGACAGAGCCGCCGCACGGTATATTTTGGTTCTAAAACGGAAATGTCCCCTCCTGCGGGTTCCCCGGGGGCACCTTGCATGTACCAGGAGTGTCCAATGTGGTCTTTCATCGATGTCAAGCGCATTATCATCTATTTTGTGGAAAATCATGATGACACAGCCGCCGCACGGTATATTTTGGTGCTGAAACGGAAATGTCCCCTCCTGCGGATTCCCCGGGGGCACCTTGCATGTACCAGGAGTGGCCAATGTGGTCACTTATCGATTTCAAGCGAATAACCATCTGTTTGGTGGAAAATCATGACAAAAGAGCTGCCGCACGGCATATTTTGGTGCTAAAATGGAAATGTCCCCTCCTGCGGGTTCCCCGGAGGCACCTTGCATGTACCAGGAGTGGCCAATGTGGTATTTTATCGATTTCAAGTCCATTATCATCTATTTTGTGGAAAATCATGACGATAGAGCCGCCGCACGGTATATTTTGGTGCTAAAACGGAAATGTCCCCTCCTGCGGATTCCCCGGGGGCACCTTGCATGTACCAGGAGTGGCCAATGTGGTCACTTATCGATTTCAAGCGCATAACCATCTGTTTGGTGGAAAATCATGACAAAAGAGCCGCCGCACGGCATATTTTAGTGCAAAAATGGAAATGTCCCCTCCTGCGGGTTCCCCGGGGGCACTTTGCATGTACCAGGAGTGGCCACTTTCGTCGGAAGCCCTCTCATGGACCATACATTACCGTTTTAAGAGAATCTATAAAGAATTAGCGATCGAATGGCATATATGGAGCGATTTTTATGCTCCCCTTATATGACCGACAAGGTCCCGTGGAAGTCGTTTCCCGGTGGCCATTGTCTCCAGAACCAGCATATCACCACATAGCCACAAAATTGATGAGTTTATCTTTCGAACGGTATATAAACTTTGTGATTCGGTTATAATTTGACTGTTTTATAAGCATTTACATTTCTGGGTCAATATGACCCTAACATCTTATTCGTAACTTTTTTTGTGGGGTCGTTCCTGTTGCACCTTAAAATACTTTTTTCATGTCAGATGCTTCATTTCCACAAAATATTAAAAGTCAAGAAATTTCAGAACGATCGGATTATCAGGTGAAAAGTTATTCTACTTTGAAGTTTCGTTTTGGGTCATATTGACCCCAACATCTTACTAAGGTTAAATGTTGCGAAAAACCCGCTTAAATAATGATCAAATTAACACCTCCTGAACCGAAATCCGTCCACCGTGGACGCATTTTGAATCAAGGAATCAAAATCTGCACAGCTGTTTTTTGACTATTTTTTTAAATATTTAAATCGATTGAATAGATACTGTAAATACACCCGATTCTTTTTAAACACGGGGGATGCGTTCCGTGTGAAAAAAGGTTTCATGATTTCTCGACGTATCATGCAACATGGAGCAATTATGCAAAAAAATTGTATGGGATTTTTTTTTACACTGCATGTATCTTCTTCTTCTTCTTATTGGCATTACATTCCCCTCTGGGATATTCGCGCCTCGCTGCTTAACTTGCCCAGTTGTAAACCGCAAGGTTTCTAAGCCAAGTTACCATTTTTGCATTCGTATATTATGAGGCTTACACGATGATACTTTTAGCCCAAGGAAGTCGAGACAATTTCCAACCCAAGAATCGAATCCAGCCACCGTCAGCTTGGTCTTGCTTTATAGCCACGCATCTTACCGCTAGGCTAAGAAGGGCCCCGCATGTATACGTACATCAAATTTCATGCTCCTATTAGAAATACATAAATTACATAAAATACATTTTGTTAAAATTACAAATTACAAATTTCGTTTCAACTCTGTAAAACCAACAAACAACTAGCTTTTTTTTCAATTCAATGTAATTCTAAATCGACTTTTTTTTTACTCGTCTATAATCATTTTAGTTTGATTGACTGATGCATCGCGTATATTTTCCAAATTTGTAATTTCTATCCTAATGATAAAATGTCTGAATGAATTTGGGGAGCTCCACAAACCATTTCAGCAAAAGCTTACGAATACCTGGGAAACTTTGAGGTGGAAATGTTGGATATAATTCTGAATAATATGCTAAAGAAAATCCTCTTGAAACATTTTCTGTATTAACAGAACAGGTTTTTGTAACAGAATTTAACAAACAAATTAAAAAAATGGTGCTTTTTTAAACAAAATGCAGAGGATTTCCCACAACAATTTTTCGAAGGACTCCTCAGTAAATTTTTAAAGTAAATCCTGGATTGCATTGTAGGGAGACATTCTGGATACCAGAAAAAAAGTGGAGAAAAAGTAAAAACAACGTAGAATTAATTTATTTTAATATTGTGTCACTTGCGTCTTATCCAATGATAAATTCCGAAACATGAGCCATTCATCAATACCTAATATTTACCATGATATACCTAATATATAATCAATAATATTTACCATGACAGGAAACGATGATTGATAAAAGTAAGGATGCACGAGCATGCACTGTGTGTAGTGCCGCAATGAACACAATGCATGAGTTCGAGAAATATTGTTGCCTGAATTGCTGCCCACTACGATGATGAGTTTCAATCTATGTGTCCATTTAGGATTAGAAAAGGCATCAGTAAATCATACGGTGTTACAGCATTATGAGCAAACTTCCGTGGAATGCTTTCTATTCAAATTGAAAGCCTTCCCATTATCAGCGCGTGTGATTTCATCTAATTACATGATTGCGCCGTGACCGTTCGAAGCAAGGCAGTGCACTGCTGGACAACAGGAGCGGATCAGTGCAAATAAAGCCCTGTGCATATTTAAGCACGCCATCACCTCGAGCCGTGTTGTACTGCACATACGGAACGAATGTCACCGCAATTACATTCGCTGCAGCAGTCTCCAGAATGCAATGCAAATTTGCATTTTGAAGTACCTGTTCGACCACAACACATGTCCCATCCCGACGCGACGCGACATCGATGATTGTCAGCGCTAGGGAAAGGACGCCATGCCTAATCTGGTCATGGCGAGGTATGTGGAAGCAAACTAACGATCGGGCCAGTTGGTCTCATGAGGAAACCGAAATAACCCCATCCATCCTCATGACGATGATGATGGATACAGGAAATGATTTAGTGTCGTCCGCAACTGGATAAGTGGAATCTTGAATCGGGGAAGTCACGTGGCTCGATGGTTCCAAATGGGGAAGCTTGTTCTTGTAAACATGCGTGAACAGTGGCAGAGCGTGTCCTATTCGACAGTCACGAGGCAAGCCATGAAGCTAAAATTGTGGCCGACAAAAATATGTGAATACCTATATAGAAAATTATTTATATGTGTATTTAATTGCCATAAGACGAGTTGATTGTAACTTCACAGGTACGTACTTCGACCTCAAAAGTAAGGCCGTTTTCAGTGTCTTGTACTTCACTCCAATAGTTAGGACTTCATGAGCTCGCAAGCATTAACGGGCGGAAATGAAATATCCCCATGTTAAAAAAAAAGTTTTAGATATTTTCTGGGGAGTGTGGAGCGAATAACTTTCTTCTATTTGACGAGTAAATCTTTCTCTGATGAAAAGCACGTACTTTATGCACTGGATGCTGGATCAATGTATATTTCCTGGAGCGATATTAAAAGGGCATTGGAGAATGACACCGAATTAGTTTCGGTTAGGACAGCTATTGTTTCAAACGACTGGCCTGAATCATTGCGCCAATTTGAACTTAAGAGTTTTTTACTCGTTTTAGGACTGCTATTGTTTCAAACGGCTGGCCTGTATCATTGCGCCGATTTGAACTTAAGAGTCTTTTACTTTTAGTTACTCCCTTCCGGACGGGCCTTGGGAGATATTACAAATAACTTTTTACAGCTCGCGGTTGTGGAACAGGAGAGTTATTGATTGTGGTTGATATTTATTCCAAATGTCTACCAGTGATGAAAAAAGATCTATAGATGTCACAGACATGAACGCCATTTTCCAAAGCTTTTATTGCATGGGATCTGGCACTGATCATAAGGCTTACTAACGTTTGATCACCTTTCTCTTGCACAGAAAGGAATAGGATTTGTTTTTAATTTGTTTCCTTCCAAAGCGTTTCCCGATGAAATCATTTCTATGCGCGTGCAAGGGAAAGATTATTAAACGTCTGCAAGCTCTATACAAATGGTACACTATTTTTCGGTACAAAATCCTCTCAGTCCTCAATTCAATGGCGCTGTAGAGTACCAATTTCAAGGTATTGCCAAAGCTCTAGCTGACAACAAAGATAATGAAGTAAGCTGTAGAAAAGCACAGGAACGGATGTACACGTTCACTACACAATTAGGTGACATTCAAGACTAAGAATCACGTCTTTCAAGCTCCCCGTTGCGTTGGTTGGAAATACCGAAGGTAATTGAAACCTTGATTAAGTTTCTTGACCGACAGCAAATTTTCCCTCCACTCTGGAATGAACATTACGTTCTTCATATGGAAAAACCCTGTAAGCTTGTTGATCAAAAAGATACACGTGGATACACCTTCTTTAACGACTTCGACCACAAACGGATTCCTCAGATTTTGTGATGACTTCAGATAATTTTTCTTATTAACGAAGTGGTCATTCTGAGACTACACAAAACAGGATGCTTCTGGTGCCTTCGCATTTGATCTTTCCATGAAAGCAACTTCCTTTCGACTTCCAACAACAGAATCAGCCTTTGCGTCAGATTTTTGTTCCATGGGCAGTCCTTCTTCATATGGTCTGACTTCTCACAATGCAATGGTGGCATCTACTAACGAGTCTGAATTAATGCAGTCACTTTAGCATCTACCATTGAACTCGCGTGTTGACTTCTTCCTTTCATTTTATCTTCCTGTCTCCAACGAAAGTTGTTCCTTTATCATCGCTTGTGTAATCCTGACGATGAAATTTCTTCGACTTGATGGCTAACAGCCGCCGCTTTACTTTTTTCAGGGACAAGATGTTTTCGTTTGTGATTTCGATCGCTGTTACCTAGAGAGGTTATAGCTATCCGTTTGAGTTAGAAATAGCGTTGAAACTAGGTCATTTTCTTCCATCTTGGCACATGCAGACGTCAATTACCGTTAGAGGTGTGCGCCGATCCATAAATCGTCAGCGGCGGCGTTTTCGTTATCACGTCAGGAGCCATTTTAGCTAGCGGCGTAGCAATATTTTATTGCATTTGATAGCCGGATTTTTTTTTCCAAGTTTTTCTTTCTTAAGTTAGGAAAAAATACAGTGGAAACAGAAAACATATCCTATTTTTCAGGCCATTCTTCGTTCTCTGAAAAAGAAATTCAGTATTTCTTCGGGAAATTCTTCAGAAGTTTCTTGGTAAAATCTTCGGAATTTGCTCGCCAAATTCTATCCGCTGAAAATTCTTTGGAATTTTGACGGGATATTCTTCAAAAGTTCCCTCGGGAAATTCTTCGCAATTCCTTCGAGAAGTTCTTAAGAAGTTCCTCGGCGAAACGTTTGAATTTTTTTCTGATAATTTTTCGTAAGGGGCTGTCCACAAACCACGTAGACCGAAATTTCCCTTTTCCAAACCCCCCCGTCCCCCCTAGTAGACTTTCGTAGACTTTTCCGAAACCCCTCCCCCCACCCCTTGAAGTCTACGTAGACTTTTCCAAATTTTACAAAATCTCATATGTGATTGGAAAAATATGGAAATTAACTACGTTTTAAGCAATTCAGCTATTCAATTATATTTCCATGTAAACATTACAACAAAGTTCGTATTTCAAACATCTTCTTCTTCTTCTTCTTATTGGCATTACATACCCACACTGGGACAGAGCCGCCTCGCAGCTTAGTGTTCATTAAGCACTTCCTCAGTTATTAACTGCGAGGTTTCTAAGCCAAATTACCATTTTTGCATTCGTATACGAATATATATCATGAGGCTAACACGATGATACTTTTATGCCCAGGGAAGTCAAGACAATTTCCAAACCGAAAATTGCCTAGACCGGCGCCGGGAATCGAACCCAGCCACCCTCAGCATGGTCTTGCTTTGTAGCCGCGCGTCTTACCGCACGGCTAAGGAGGGCCCCTATTTCAAACATAATAAAATCAAACTGAACAAAATCCAACAAAAATGACCCGAGGTAAACAACCCTTCCAGGAGATAAGAGGTGTTTTGGGGGATCGTGATGTGGTCTATATGCAAGCCATTTATAGTTTTCTTTGTTCCTCTGACATAAAAGTCTAATACTTTTGTTTTTTTCTTTCCTTCAAAGTTTTTTGTTTTGTCTCTGTCTTGCTGTACCGTAGAGCACCGTAGCTCTGACCGTCCGGAAAATGATCCCATTCGAACCATTTTTCGAGCACGACGACACACCACATCGTCCCCAACGCCAAATGACCGGATGAGCTGCTGAAATTCCTTGATTATGATGATTCCCTGATTCCCGAATCCTAATCCCCGTCCATCCTTAAACATTGTAAACCTAACCTCGAGTCACCACGAGTACGTTGGCTTATTTCCCTCTCTTACTAATTTAATAATAAGATGTCGATTGTACATATCTCAAAGAAACGTGGCTCCGTAAAGTGTTATGCACGCCTGAGCCTACCAAATAAACGAAATTGAAAAACAAATCCAACAAAACGAAAATCAAATTGAAACGAAATCAAATTTAATCCTCTGTCCATTGTCGTGACCAGGACGAGTTTGCAAGACTCGACCATCCGTCGCAACAATACTCAGCAAACTAATTGACTCTCGCGTCACTTTGTTTTGCCACGATCATTCCAAAATATTTACCGTAGGGTCGAACCAATATGTCTCCAAATCTAAGGTAATATGCTCCTAGAGTGATTCAAATTTTGACTTTTTTGCTCCCCTATTCTTAAACGATGGTATTTGCCATTTGGATGTAATTTAACTGAGCACAAGCAGTTTGAAGCTTGTATGAAAATTACTATAAAAACAGTAACTTTTGTGAAAAACCGTTCCTCATCGATCCCCATCGTTGCCCATTAAGCTTTAAAAATCTATGAGTGCGTTAGCAACATAGGAAATTTAACAAGGGAAAATATCGTCGTTGTTGCTAAACGATTTGATAGTGGCAACAAAAGTTATTAGGGAAATACTGAATTGTGGTAAATTCAATTTAACACATAAAAGAATAACATCAATATCAATAATAAGCATTTATGTTTTTGTTATAATTTTGCTCACAAAAGTCAGATTGCTTCGCAACAACAACTGACTTTCAGCTTAGGATCCATTCTATGCTGGCGATGCGTTAAATATATTCAAATTGATTCTGGGCTGCTTCACGAAACGATCCTTTACATAAGTGGCAATTCTCATAGTAATTTTCATATAACCTTCAAACGCCACGTGCACAATCAAATTACATCCAAATCAGCTAAAAATGTGGGAGGACTATTAAAATAGTAAAAACAATCGTTTAAGCACAGGGGAGCGAAAACGTTAAAATTTGAATCACTCTAATGCTACACGTTCGATAAAATACTGTATAAAAGAGTACATTTCAATTGAGAATTTACCGGTAGTGAAATAATGTTTTGTTTGTTACCGATTGCTTATGACTTCATCTTATCTACTACATCCACCATCGCCGACACTTTTGCATCGGCGCTCCACTGATAAAATCTGTCACGCATCTGATCTATCATTCTCAACGTCGGTTCAAAATTAGGAAAACCGAAGGATTTTCAGAATTTGGAAAAATTTCGAGTTGAAATTCCGACAATGTCAATTCTACATTCCAATAAGTTTTGCGTGGAAATTTCGTAAAATTCCCCAATTGATAACCTTGAAATACTCCGAAGAACTCTCCGTGATAATTCCGATGCTTTTCTTGAAAATTCCATGCAATATCCCGCTGAATAATCATCTGTTGAAATCCCAAGATTTTTCTTCTAAATTCCAAAAGTTTCCCCGTTAAAAAAACCCCGAGTAATTTTCCGTGAAAATTAAGAATTATTTCCCGAGGTAGTTTTAAGTTTAAACGGACATTCCTACGATATTTGTTAATTTCTCTTGCAAATTTGGAGCAATATCTTTAGGAAATTTAAATAAATATTATGGGCATTCCAAAGAATTTTCTGAATAATTTTCTGCGGAAATTCTGGAGAATTTTCAATTGAAATTTTTCTGAACTTCTCGTAAAAAAATCGAATAAATTTTCATGAAAACAAGAAAGGCTTTTTTACAAAAATTGCAATTTTTTTGTGGAAAATTGTTTTTGGTGGGAAATTAAAATAATTTCTCGTGGAAGTTTTCAAAAATTTATTTAGAAATTTCGAAAATTTTCCATCGATAATTCCAAACAATTTGCATTATAACTGCCGTAGAAATTTACGAAGAATTTTCCATGGGCATTTCGAATAATTTTGCTTATATGTCCAAAGAATTCCTTGCAAAAATTCCGAAAAATTCCGAAATTAGGAAAAAAAATTCGAGGACTTCCCAGAAAATGTCCAGTGAATATTCTGAAGGGTTTCTAGCGGAAATTTCGGAGAATTCCCTTTACAAGCTCCAAATAATATCTTTTGGGCATTCTAAAGACTTTTTCTGAGATTTTCCAAAATGCTTCCTTTGTAAATTAAAAAAAATCCGTGGAAGTACGACATAATTTCCAAGTTTGCAAAAAAGTTCCGAAAATCAAAAGAAATTCTAGTAGAATCTGCAGTAAAATCCAAGTGAGGATGTTGAAAAATTTTTTTAGAATACTTAGGAGCTTTTTTCTGCTCAACAAAGAAGAACTTCCTGGCAAAATTATTGATAGTGTTAAGCCGTAGTTCAGACTTTTACTTCAGTGAAATTCATAACATTTTTATGGAGAAGTCATGCAAAAAAAACGGAAAATCCTTAAAAAATCAAATTAGTGAACTCCGCTCAAAGCTGCTGTATATCGTTTTCGAAAAAAAAATAAAAAAAGGTCTACGTAGACTTTTGGTATACCCCCCCGTCCCCCTTCGTAGACTATCGTAGACTTTTTCGAAACCCCTCCCTCCCCCTCAAGAGTCTACGTGGTTTATGGACAGCCCCTAATTAGGATATTTAATTTTTTGAAATCAAATCCTCGACAAATTTCACGGAATTTTATCGACAAATTCTTCGAAATATCATCGACAAATTCTACATTCTATCGGAAAACACTTCGAAAGCTGCCACCTAAAAAATGAACCTACCGTTGAAAAGGTGAACGATGGAACGAGTGTTGAGTAAGACGTCTGCTTCTCTGTGCTACCTCCATGCAGCTTAAAAGTTTCAATAGTCTTCTTTCAATATACTCCAGAGCCTCTTTCTAAAAGGCTCCGAAGCCTTCCTTCAAGAGACTACAAAGCCTCCTTTAAAAAAACAGGCCAGGAAGACATTTTCGAAACTTCCTATTCCTAATAAGCTCGGAAACCACTTTTCAAGAGGCTCGAAAACCTCCATTCAAAAGGTTCGGAAGCCTATTTTCAAGAGGCTCGGACGCCTCCTTTCAAGAGTCTCGTGAATCTTGTTTCAATAGGCTCGAAAGCCGCCTAAGAGGTACGGAAGTATCCTTTCAAGAGACTGAGAAGTCTCCTTTCAAGAGGTTCATAAGCCTTTTATCAAGAGGCTCGGAAGTATCCTTTCATGAGGCTCGGAAGTATCCTTTCAAGAGGCTCGGAAGTCTTCTCGCAATAGGTTCGGAAGTCTCCTTTCAAGAGGCTCGAGAGTCTCGTTTCATAAGGCTCGGAAGTCTCCTTTCAAAAGGTTCGGAAGCCTCATTTCAACAAGTTCGTAAGGATTGGAAACCTCCTTTCAAGAAGTTCGTAAGACTCTTATCACAAGGCTCGGAAGCCAACTTTCAAGTAGCTCGCAAATCTCATCAAGAGGCTCGGGAGTCTCATTTCAAGAGGCTCGGATGTTTTCTCGCAATAGGCTCGGAAGTCTCCTTTCAAGAGGCGCGGAAGCCTCCTTTTAATAAGCTCGAAAGCCACCTTCCAAGAGGTACGGAAGTCTCCTTTCAAGAGGCTCGAAAGCCTTCTTTCCAGAGGCTCGGAAACCTCCTTTCAAGAGGCTTCTTTTAAGTAGGTCGGAAGTCTCCTTTCAAGAGTTTCGTAAGACTCCCATCAAGAAGCTCAGAAGCCACCACTCAAGAGGCTCGGAAGCCTCATTTCAAGAGGTTCTGAAACATCCTTCAAGAGGCTCGGAAGCCACCTTTCAAGGCACTCGGAAGCCTCATTTCAAAAGTCTCGAAAGCCTCCTTTCAAGAAGCCCGAAAACCTCCTTTCAAGAGAATCGGAATTATCTTTTCAAGAAGCTCGGCAATCTCCTTTCAAGAGGCTCGGAAGTCTTCTTTCAAGAGGTTCGGAGGCCTCCTATCAAGCGGTTCGTAAGCCGCCTATCAAGAGGCTCGAAACCCACCTTTAGAGAGGATCAGAAGCATCCTTTCAAGAGGCTCGGAAGCCTCCTTTCAAGAAGCTCGTATATCTTCTCTCAATAAGCTCGGAAGAATCATTTCAAGAACCTCGAAAGTCTCCTTTCAAGAGGCTCGGAAATCTTCTTTCAAGAAGCTCGGAAGTCTTCTTTCAAGAAGCTCTGAAGTGTTCTTTTTAAAAGGCCAGGAAGACTTTTCCGAAACCTCCTTTCAAGAAGCTCGGAAACCTCTTTTCAAGCGGCTCGAAAACCTCCATTCAAAAGGTTCGGAAGCCTACTTTCAAGAGGCTAGGAAGCCACCTTTCAAGAGGCTCGCAAGTTTTCTCTTAATAGGCACGGAAGTCATCTCTTAATAGCCTCATTTCAAGAGGCTCGGAAGCCACCTTTCAAGTCGCTCGAAAGCCTCGTTTCAAAGGGCTCGAATACCTCCTTTCAAGAAGCTCGGAAATCTCCTTTCAAGAGACTCGGAAGTCTTCTTTCAATAGGTTCGGAAGTCTCCTGTCAAGACGCCAGAAATTCTCCTTTCAAGAGGTTCGGAAACCTCCTAGGTTTAGGCACTGAAGTCCCCATTTAAGAGGCCCGAAAGTCTTCTTTCAAGAGGTTCGTAAGCCTCCTATCAAGACGCTCGGAAACCTTCTTTCAAGAGGTTCGGAAGCATCCTTTTTAAAAGCCAGGAAGACTTTTCCGAAACCTCCTATAAAGAAGCTCGGAAACCTCTTTTCAAGCGGCTCGGAAACCTCCATTTAAATGATTCGGAAGCCTACATTCAGGAGGCTCGTAAGTCTTCTCCTAATAGGCTCGGAAGTCTCCTTTCAAGAGGTTCGGAAGCCTCCTTTCAAAATGCTCGAGAGTCTCGTTTCTAGAGGCTCGGAAGTCTTCTTTCAAAAGGTTCGGAAGCCTCCTATCAAGAGGTTTGTAAGCCTCCATTTAAAAGGCCAGGAAGACTTTTCCAAATTTTCCTTTTAAGAAGCTTGGAAACTTCTTTTCAAGATGCTCGAAAACCTCCATTCAAAAAGTTCAGAAGTCTGCTTTCAAGAGGCTAGGAAGTAATCTTCCAAGAGATACGGAAGCCTCCTTTCAAAAGGCACGGAAGTCTCCTTTCAAAAGGCACGGTAGTCTCCTTTCAAGACGCCCGGAAGTCTTCTTGCAAGAGGTTCGGAAACCTCCTTTCAAGAGGCTCGGAAGTCTCCTTCCAAGAGGCTTGGAAGCCACCTTTCAAGAGGCTCGGAAGCCTCATTTCAAGAGACTCGGAAGCCTTATTTCAAGAGGCTCGCAAGCCATCTTTCCAGAGGCTTGGAAGTCTTCTTTCAAGCAGTTCGGAAGTCTCCTGTCAAGCAGCTCGGAAGCCTCCTTTCAAGAGGCTCTGAAGTCTACTTTCAAGAGGTTCGGGAGCTTCCTATCAAGAGCTTCGTAAGCCTCCTATCAAGAGGCTCAGAAGCCACCACTCGAGAGGCTCGAAAGCCTCCTTTCTAGAGGTTCGGCAGCCACCTTTCAAGACGTTCGGAAGCCTCATTTCAAGAGGTTCAGAAACCTTTTCAAGAAGCTCGGAAGCTACCTTTCAAGACGTTCGGAAGCCTCATTTCAAGAGGCTCGAAAGCCTTTTCTATCAAGAGGCTCGGAAACCTCCTTTCAAGAGAATCGGAAGCCTCCTTTCAAGAAGCTCGGAAGTCTCCTTTCAAGAGGCTCGGAAGTCTTATTTCAAGAGGTTCGGAAGCCTCTTATGAAGAGGTTCGTAAGCCCCCTATCAAGAGGCTCGGGAGCCTCATTTCAAGAGGTTCGAAAGCATCCTTTCAAGAGGCTCGTAAGTCTTCTCTCAACAAGTTTGGAAGCATCATTTCAAGAGCCTCGAAAGGTTTCCTTTCAGGACGCCCGGAAATCTCCTTTCCAGAGGTTCGTTAACCTCCTTTCCAGAAGCTTGGAAGTCGCCTTTCAGAAGGCTCGGAAGCCTCGTATAGAGTGGTTCGGAAGTCTCCTTTTAAAACGCCCGGAAGTCTCCTTTCAAGAGGTCCGGAAACCTCCTTTCAGGAGACTCGAAAGCCTCATTTCAAGAGATTCAAAAGCCTCATTTCAAGAGGCTCGGAAGTTTTTTTTTCAAGAGGCTCGGAAGTCTTCTTTCAAGAAGCTCGGAAGTCTTCTTTCAAGAGGTTCGGAAGCTTCTTATTAAGAGCTTCGTAAGCCTCCTATCAAGAGGCTCAGAAGCCAACACTCAAGAGGCTCGGAAGCCTACCCAACAAACATTCACTAGTTGAACTAACATCAGTGTGATGATTTAATTCAGCGCTGTGTTGAATTATGTCTGTACTATTTCTTATCTCAACTTCTGTTCAAGATTTGTTCACACAATTTTGGCGAAGTTATACAACTACATCATCTCATTTTGAAAAACAACTTTATTAACTGATTCGTTAAACCTTTAATAAGCATTTTACTAAGCCTCAATTCAGCTACATGTGAATTCTTCGAAAATAATAACGCATAGAAGGTAACATCAGTAAGATCTTCAATGAACGTATTTTGAAGCAATTGCTATTTTCATATAATCATTTTAAAATTTTCCTAAATCGGGTCTCGAACTGCTGTCATTTGATCATCCGCCGGTAACGTTGTCATCCGCGCCATCCTTGATTTGTTAGATATGGCTCACTCAATGCATAACATAAATAATCTTATTGCTGAATATGAATCATAATTGGACTCTTATTCAATAAGTCGATCTGTCAAACTACAGTTTGTTAATAACTGTACATTTTTTTATTTCAACCATTGTTCAACCAGTCATAATCATCGCACACTAGGAAAAATACGTAAAAATAATGTCGATAAACGATAAAATAAAATCCGTCCCCAATGCTATTTATGAATTTATGAAAATAAAATCAATGTATATTCGATTCCTCAGAATCTCTTGATAATCGGTTGCGGTATGATTGTCAAATGCTAAGATAATTTCAATTATTTCGCCGCAATAAAGATCAACATCCATGCGATAATATTGGGATTCCATACATCAAAGATTCAATCATTTTCCGATGTTATTCAACGGTGTTATGTCCGGCTTTTAGTAAATTTAGTTCCGCATGAATGCATGATTTTTTTTATTGCTCCAGCAGTTTTGTTTGTTATAATCTCTGACAGTTTAATAAATCACGAAAATAAAAAGCATGTCTTGAAAATAAATCATTATTTTTCTATAAATCAAATTTCCCAGATCTAGAACCTGGATTTTCTCTCAAACTGAAAAAGCATGTTTTTTTCCACTGTGCGATAGATCAGATAAATTTGAAATCCAATGGTTAAGAAGGACAAAGGTTAAGAAGTCTAATGCCTGCTTATTAACTTACACTGAAAACCAAAACTACCCAAAAGTGGGTTGTTTGCACTCAAAACCGTGGTTTGGGCCAATAACCCAAATTTGAGTAAAATGACTTTTCTGGCACTAGGTAGTTTGCCTTTAATCCCATGTAAATAATTTACCTAAAGCTGAGTTTAATTCATCCAAAGCGGACCTTAATCAACCCAAAATAGAGAATATTGAATTTACTCAAATTTGGGTTATTGGGCTAAGCAACCTCGGTGAAGTGTTTGCATCTTGCTCTAGTTTAGATAGCAATCATGGGAAAGAAAGGGAAAACTATCCAATTTTGGGTAAATTTTTTCTGCGATATTCTCATCAGTACGTATATTGAACTCAAAGTTTGGGTTGATTTATCTGTCCGTGTACTATTCAAACTCAATTCGACCACCCTTTCAGAGCATCACATCATAGTCGAACAGAGAACTTTAAAAATCATTAGTTCAGTACATTGTTAAACTTCCCCAATGTGCTGAAATGTGATAAAACGAAAACGTAAGTTCGACTTCAAATAAAGGTAGTAAACAAATAAATAGGCCATGTCGAATATTAGTTAGATTAAATGCTGAAATGAAATCTGTCTAGCAAATTATTCAGCATTTATTTTATTCAGCTACAAAGATCACAAATAAACAATAATTCAACCTAGATGCTTATTTGTAGCTTGTCGTTGTTTGTTGGGTACTTTCATGAGCTTTGGAAGCTTCATTTCAAGAGGTTCGGAAACCTTCTTCAAGAGGCTCGGAAGCCACCTTTCAAGACGCTCGGAAGCCTCATTTCAAGAGGCTCGAAAGCTATCTTCCAAGAGGGTCGGAAGCCTCCTTTCAAGAGAATCGGAATTCTCCTTTCAAGGAGCTCGAAAGTCTCCTTTTAAGAGACTCGGAAGTCTTTTTTCAAGAGGTTCGGAAGCCTTCTATCAGGAGGTTCGGGAGCCTCCTTTCAAGAGGTTCGGAATTATCCTTTCAAGAGGCTCGGAAGCCACATTTCAAGAGGCTCGAAAGCCTCCTTCCAAGAGGCTCGGGAGCCTCCTTTCAAAAATCCCGAAAACCTCCTTTCAAGAGAATCGGAATTCTCCTTTCAAGGAGCTCGGAAGTCTCCTTTCAAGAGGCTCGGAAGTCTCCTTTCAAGAGGCTCAGAAGCCTTTTTTCAAGAAGTTCAGAAGCCTCATTTCAAGAGGTTCTGATGTTTCCTTTTAAAACGCCGAGAAGTCTCCATTCTAAAGGATCGGAAACCTCCTTTCAGGAGGCTTAGAAGCCTCCATTCAAGATGCTCGCAAGTTTCTTTTCAGGAGGCGCGGAAGTCTTCTTTCAAGAAGCTCGAAAGTCTTCTTTCAAGAAGCTCGAAAGTCTTCTTTCAAGAGGCTCGGAAGCCTCATATCAAGAGTTTCGGAAGTCACCTTTTAAGAGGCTCGGAAGTATCCTTTCAAGAGGCTCGGAAGTCTTCTTTCAAGAAGCTCGAAAGTCTCCTTTCAAGAGGCTCGGAAGTCTCCTTTCAAGAAGCTCGGAAGCTTCATTTCAACAGGTTGTGAAGCGTCCTTTTAAGAGGCTCGGAAGTCTCCTTTGAAGAGGCACGGAAGTCACCTATAAAAATACTTGGAAGCCTCCAAAAGCCTTTTAAGTATTTTAAGAAGCATGATACACTTAATTTGGATTGTAAAGTTTTACGAAATAACGAAAATTTAATACTTATTATATCCCGTTAGTTTTTAGGTCAGTTTTACATATTATGCCTTACGAGTTACGCCTTTTTTTATTTACTGCGAAAAAAAATAGGAGGTGCCTAAATGAAGCAAAAGCTCGAAGCGTTACCGCTAAAAAAAGGATGAAAACCGCTATTCTAGGGCCCTCCACATGCTCCAAGCCTATTCTTTTTTACGGACTGCTCCTAAACATTCGTCCGAAATTAATCACACCAACAACGATTTTGCCTTTATAATAAGAGTTGATCCAGTTTATCCCATTTCGGCCTTGCTTCATCAGTTACAGCCGGAATTTATTTCCTCAGCGCTGACGAGACTTCCGCCGCATCCAGATAAAGCTTGACTCGGAACCTCCAGTTTTCATAATTTGGTTCAGTCAGCTGTGGTATCCTGAAAAAGGTTTTAGTATGGATTGACGGAGAATGATGATGATCTGATGATCTTTAACAGAAGTAACAAGCCTCATTGAAGAATTATGTTTAAAACATCTGTTAAGTTTGAATACTTGTCAAAGAATAAGAATTCAGATTTGACAAGATCAATAAGGACAATCCTCTCGGTATCCAAAACTTAATGCACTCACATTTTCAAGGGCACCCCATTCAAAACGGAAGCCACGCACAACTGTCATTTTTATTATTACACGCATGCTGCGACGCATAATTTTTTTATTCAATTTCGTACTATTTCATATTCCATTAAATGAATCTGTACATTCAAGAAGATTCTTTCCAAATTAAAATTGATCAATCGGTAGGCACGGAATAGACTCTTGGCATCTCCGGAAGAATCTTGGAATGCTAGAATTGGCCTTTCACGCCGTAAAATTTTATTTGCTCAATCGATTCTTTAATTTTTTAAGAAAACTTATGATATACTTCGAGATAATGATTCTACAAAACAAATTTATAATAGGGCCTTACAGGTATTCGCAAAGAAGCATTCAAGGATATTGCCAATGTAAATTAATCAACGTTTACATTCCTATTACAATTGGCAATCCTACGCCTTTGCTCGCAAGGCTACTGGAACCCCTGTTAGCGTTAAGTTAAAAATTTAATTTCTCGTTTTTGCCATGTGAACGAGTTCCAAAGTTGAAATTTATTATTATTTCTATTGATTTCCTCAATCCATAGCTTTTCTATATTGTATTGTTATCTCCAGTATTCTAAGTAATTCACTGATCCTACCGGTCCAAACTAACTCTTTATCAAGTCCTACCACTCGACAGCCAATTTTGACCAGCAATACGCGGGCAAACAAATCGTTCATCCAATAACAACAAGAATTGCCCCGATCCAGCTCTATTGTACGCTTCATCAATCTTAATGTTTATACTTCATGCGCTTCGTATATTCCATTTCTGATTCGCTCTAGAGGAGCGACCCGGGAGATTGTCAGCAGCAGCTTCAAATTGATAAGAGTTCAAAGTGCGGCGCCATACCCCTCATTCACGCCATGCAACACAGTTTACCAGCACGGTGAACAGCTGAGGTGCCTCCCCGAAATGATAACGTTTCGATGATCGGCAAGATATTGGACGTCACGCGAGATTGACACGGGCAGCCGTCGACTGGCGCTCCCAAAAATAACCTTCGCCCAATCCGATTGAGCCGAGGTGGTTTTAGTTAACTCCCATAAAAAAAAGTCAACTAAGGCCGGTTGTTTACATTTGATCCGATCGGAGCGCAAAAAATATCACATGGACGACAGCGTCGACGATGGTGAATAGAGGTGAATTTATCAGTGGTGGTAATTTCGGTAATTTTCATTAATGGCATGGTTTCACCACCCACTACTAATGTACTAGCCGTCCGTCACGATTGAGGTGGGGGTTGGTCCAATGTCGTCACTAACTATCAAATTTGCCTCCTTGACCACTACTGTTCTCAACGTGTATAGCACCTCGGTACTTTTAGAGTCTCGTGTCATTTCGTTGAACTTTCCGTGTCAAATCGACCGGATCGAAGAAGGGGGCCGAGCAACTATCCGCAAACTGTTGCGTCTATTCTTTCGCGACGCCGTAAACATGAACACCCACGTACATATTCCGACTGTCAGCGTCGGCGGTGATAATAATAGAATAGATCAGTCAATCAACGCAAGTGACAAGAATGTGTAGTGTGCGCAAAACTCAATCTTTGGCTGCATGACTTCTCTCCGATAAATCTACCTGCGGCAAATCGAATGATAGAAGCTTATTCTATTTGAGGTAGATTATTCTGAAAGTTTCACAGCCTAGTTGGTATTTTGAAATGCCCAAAAGCTTCCTCGGGAGCATCAACACTGATTGATTCTGGAGCGCCTCAATTGATCTCAATTGAGACAGATTGGTCTAGTCTTCCTACACACCCTCCTTCCTTTCTTCCTTCTCCCACTTGTTCCGAAATCGTCCAGTTTCGCAATTAATTAACTTACCTGCCCAGAATTTCCTTCGGCTCATACTTGGCGTAGAATCCTTTGGCCGCATCTTTATCCGGCAGCAGGTCGTCTTCCTCGTCTTTGGCCATCTTTCGATAACTGCTAATTTTCCTTTTGCTTGGCCACCGCCGTCCACTTACGTTGCCCGATTAAAACGAAATTATTCAGAGAGGAAAGAACCACACGAGTTTTAACAACGTTTAGGAAACTTCACAACAGCAGAACCATCCGTTCCCGATCCGCCAGCAAAGACTCGCCAGAAAAGTAATGAAATAACTTCCGTTTTAGTCGGAATAAGAATTAATTTGCTGCTGGCCGCGACCGATTCACAGAGAGAAGTGAGCGTTTTGCCAAACGCGAGCTGTTTCAATGTCAGAAAGGTTAAAGCGCTTCGACGAGCTGGCTTCGAACACCGCAATCGACGGAATGGATGGAATGGATGAACGGTGACGGTCAGAGAACGAGGCACCAGCACACGGTAAATGATATGGGTTCGTGGCGGCGAGG